>NC_139564.1:69067581-69219518 GCF_965112155.1 Podarcis liolepis | reverse complement strand
CAGTATATTGCGATGTTTAGCTGGTGATATATCGCGATGTTGAAAACCAGCTATACCACCCAGCCTTAGCGAGGCCATGCAATAGAATGACCTCAAGCTATGGAGTAGGTTGTACTACAATTTACAGAAGAGCAAAGGGGAAAGAATTTGACACTGGGCTGAAATGTATGACAGCAGCGCCACATTTCTTATAGAGTTCTGCCCTAAGATAAGGAAGCAGTCATCATTAAATACGCTAAAAAAACCCCAAAAAAAATCCTGAAAAAAGTTGTTTTCAGTTGGAAGAAAAAGTATACAAATAAAGTATCAGAGATCTAAGAGACCTTATGGGAATAGACATCGGGTATCATTCCAAATAGGGACATGGGTGGTGCTGTGGGTTAAACCACAGAGCCTAGGACTTGCTGATCAGAAGGTCGGCGGTTCGAATCCCCACGACGGGGTGAGCTCCCGTTGCTCAGTCCCAGCTCCTGCCAACCTAGCAGTTCGAAAGCACATCAAAGTGCAAGTAGATAAATAGGTACCACTCCGGTGGGAAGGTAAACAGTGTTTCTGTGCACTGCTCCGGTTCACCAGAAGCTGCTTAGTCCTGCTGGCCACATGACCCGGAAGCTGTACGCCGGCTCCCTCGGCCAATAAAGTGAGATGAGTGCCACAACCCCAGAGTCGGCCACGACTGGACCTAATGGTCAGGGGTCCCTTTACCTTTACCTATCATTCCAAATCCTGGATATGATCTTTGTATAGCTGCACTCCTCCATTAGGAACAATAATACAATTTCCTTAAACTGAAATATTTGCCAGATGCCCCATATCCCTGTTCTGATTCATGAAAACTTGTGGCTTAATTTAGGGGTGGGGGTGTCTATGTGAGCCCGATATCAGATTAGTAAGTGCAGGGGGGTGAAATGTAAGAGATCAGTCTGTATCAAAGAGAGCCTTTAGGACAAGACTGATCTATCCAGCAAACAGGCACTTATGGCTGTCTGGGATGTCCTTTGAAAGTCCTGACAGTCAGTTAGAAAGAAAGGAAATGCCATTATAAGCCATGGCCCTAGGCGTGCAGAAGATGAATTAATGTAACAGCGCCTCTGCGAAATGTCTGCCTTTCGCTTAGACAAGCGTCTGCAGGAGAGGAAAAAAAGCTGCAAAGGTTTTCACCAAATTAAATTTTACACTAGGTTTTTGCAACCTTTGCATAATTTTTTGTGTCCTGATAGTTTAAAAGATGTTTCATAGTGATTTCAAAGTCTTTGATAGAGGTCACTATTTAAAATGTCATCACGGGCTGCAATCATGCATACCTAAAAAATAATATTACTTTTTTTATTTATTTTAAAAAAAAACCTCTGATTCTCCAAGCGAACAGCTAGTGTAGCATAAGAAACTGAGCTGTGAACCAGGAAGTCCTTAGATGAAATTCCATCTCAGCCATGAACTCACAAGGTGGACCTTAGGGAAGCCACTGTTTTCTCAGTCTCAGCTCTTCCCGAAACATGGGAATAAAAATAAGAATAATACTGCCTGACCTTTTATGGCTTCTGTGCAAATTACTTGACGTAATGTAGGTGAACTGAAAATGCCAAAGGCCTTATTTATTTCTGTAACACTCTCCTCATGCCTGACACTTTGCAGAGTCTCTGCTCTGAGGCGCTTACATTTTCTGATGCACCACAGAAGCGACAATGGAGGTAGGAGGGAGATGGAGGCAAGGAGAAATGGGAGGACCTGTGCTCATTTCAGTTATGGACTTGCTATGCTGTTTTAAGTCCTGAGAGAGTATGCAGGAAGGTGTGACTGCATCAGCTCCAACCATCACCATCACCTTCCCATACCCTCCAACATTTCTCCGATGAAAATAGGGATGTCCTAAGGAGCTGTGCCTGTGAACACTTTCTTTATCCTGAGCAAACCATTTTGCATGATTGGCTTTTCGGACTGATGAAGCACGTAGCGAACCTGTAATATATCTGGAAAACAGGTCTCCTTTTGCCCACTTGCATTATTCTCACCAGTGTGGTGTAGTGGTTAAGAGCAGTAGACTCGTAATCTGGTGAACGGGGTTTGCTTCCCCGCTCCTCCACATGCAGCTGCTGGGTGACCTTGGGCCAGTCACACTTCTTTGAAGTCTCTCAGCCCCACTCACCTCACAGAGTGTTTGTTGTGGGGGAGGAGGGAAAAGGAGATGGTTAGCCGCTTTGAGACTCCTTAAAAGGTAAAGGGACCCCTGACCATTAGGTCCAGTCACAGACGACTGTGGGGTTGCACGCTCATCTTGCTTTACTGGCTGAGGGAGCCAGCGTACAGCTTCCGGGTCATGTGGCCACCTCACAGAGTGTTTGTTGTAGGGGAGGAAGGGAAAGGAGATTGTTAGACACTTTGAGATATCAAATCCAAACTCTTCTTCTTCTCTTCTTCGCCAGGGTGGTGGCTTTGATTTGCCTTCCCGTGATTGTGTTTCCAACTCAAAACCCATTGAAGAACATCTCATCCAGTTCAATCTTTCAAAAACAGCTTTGAAAAACTTTTTTCATACTCTCCAGTGTGCTACCCTTGCCGTTGTTGCTGTTCTGTGATTGGACTTATGCTACTTGTTGAATGGGACGTGGGTGGTGCTGTGGGTTAAACCACAGAGCCTAGGACTTGCCGATCAGAAGGTTGGCAGTTCAAATCTTGTCAAAACCTTTATTGCATTAGCATACAGCCATAGCAAAATAAGACAAAAATACTAGAGACAAGCAACCAAACAAAATTCAAAGCGATATTACTGGCGTAATGACATTTAAATTACCCTAAGACAATAATGTAAAGATTTAGTTGCCAGCGCCAAGAATCTAAAATGCGGATGTATATAAAACATAAAATGGCCCCAAAATAGGCTCGGCACATTGGGTTGAAAAAGTAATAAAAAGAATTAAAACAGGTCCAGGTCTAGGACACACTACCCAGTCAAAGTAGCCCTGAGTTTCAGAGCCTGCACTATAAAGATTGCCACCCCACGTGAAATTTGGGGATTTGCGTCCACAAGAAGCGATTTCAAACAGTCTTCCTTAGATGTAATGGTGGACGGGATCAAGAGGAGGAGCTTAGATCTTATTGGCTCATAAATAGGGCAGTAGAAAAAGAAATGTATGAAGTCCTCTACTTCATTCATTGTGCATGGACATAAACGCTGAGTAATAGGGGTCTTAGAGTGAATCCCCTGCAGGAAGGCCGTGGGTATAGAATGGAAACGGGCCATAGTAAACGCTCTTCTCAAATTGGGCTCCGTCAGGTCTATCAAGTAGTTGGCAAGTGATCTTACCACTTTCACTTTAGGGAGCCACATGGAGAGGCGAGCTGTAATGGACTGAGTTGGCAGTTCAAATCCCTGTGACGGGATTGCTCCCATTGCTTGGTCCCTGCTCCTGCCAACCTAGCAGTTCGAAAGCACGTCAAAGTGCAGGTAGGTTAATAGGTACCGCTCCGACGGGAAGGTAAACGGCGTTTTCGTGCGCTGCTTTGGTTCGCCAGAAGCGGCTTAGTCATGCTGGCCACATGACCCAGAAGCTGTACGCCGGCTTCCTTGGCCAATAAAGCGAGATGAGCGCCACAACCCCAGAGTCGGCCACGACTGGACCTAATGGTCAGGGGTCCCTTTACCTTTTAAAGTACTAGATAGCCCCTCTTAATAGCTTTCCACCTGCATGTCTATTGTTCTTGGTTTGCATTAGCTTACTTGAGAACTTGGGATTTGTTGGGTCACTAAGGTGAGGGGCAAAGTTGTTTGCCCTGACTGCCTTGCCCTACTGCCAAACATGCCCATCTGCTTAACTTGCCTGCTACCTTGATGCATTGCAACTGTTCCTCAGTCCGACCCCCTCCTCTGTGGCAGCAGTGGAGCTGTGCCCAGAAGTGATGTCATCCCCACCCCCAGATGCTGCTCCTGTTTCAACCATCATTTTTGAAATACCAGTTTAACTATCAATACCTGCCGAGCAATTCCAGAAGCAGTGTAGAAATTTCCCCTCGGAAATCCCTCGTCCCTCTCACAAACTACAGCTCCCAGCGTCCCCAGGGAGAGGAAATTAAACTGATTAAGTCTGTTGCATAGATATGCCCTGAGAGAACTGCCTTCAGTGAGGTTTAAATTACCTCCGAGCCTCCTTCTCACTAGTTGTGTGGATATTTGATTGTTATAAATGCAGAAGAGAAAGCAGAAGGGAGGCATTTGTAATGCAAATGAACATTGCCAGCTTTATATTTGCAGTACAAAGTAAAATTGCACCCGGGGTGGAAATATGTCAGTTTTGGTTCTCTCCGTTCCTCATTTTTCCATCCATAAGTTCTGTTCTCCACATTCTGCATTAATCAGAAGGTCTTTAAAAAACAAATAAACAAACGTCATGAAAGCACATCAGCAAATTTCTCCTTTTTATATGTAGTTTTGACTACCGTTTCACCCTGACATAATGCATTTCTACATTTCACTAATATCTCCATTTTTATGCACATTTGACTGTACTTGAACGGGCAGCCTTTGGCAAGGCACAGAAGCCAAATACAAGTGTGTGGTCATCCTATGCAGAACTGCGTGCACAAATGCTCACAGTAAACCTCCCAGTTGCAGAAAGTATGAAATCGGATGGATAGCCAGACATCCCAACCTCTCTTTTCCTTCCTCTATTGTGCCTCATGGGTGTACTCTTATTGTATGGCTAATGGTGGCGCTGTGGGTTAAACCACAGAGCCTAGGACTTGCCGATCAGAAGGTCAGTGGTTCGAATCCCCATGACGGGGTGAGCTCCCGTTGCTCGGTCCCTGCTCCTGCCAACCTAGCAGTTCGAAAGCACGTCAAAGTGCAAGTAGATAAATGGGTACCGCTTCAGCGGGAAGGTAAACGGCGTTTCCGTGTGCTGCTCTGGTTCGCCAGAAGCGGCTTAGTCATGCTGGCCACATGACCCGGAAGCCGTACGCCGGCTCCCTCGGCCAATAAAGCGAGATGAGCACTGCAACCCCAGAGTCGGTCACGACTGGACCTAATGGTCAGGGGTCCCTTTACCTTTGCCTATAATATGTGGATGGTATTGTCAGGCTTCAGGGAATTGGCTTCCTTCCCCCCTTGTCAGCAGATAAGCAGAACAAAGGAAAAGGAGTCTTCTTAATGATCACAGCGAGAGAACAAAGAATCCATTTCATAGCAATGGCGGTGCTCCCAATTAAGGGTTTCACCCACATCCTCCCTAGTCACCCACATCACTGTGTCATAACCACTGTGCTTTCTGTGCTGCCACCTTATCTGCTCTTTTTGACCTTGGACTGAGCAGATGAACGCTTTCCAGAGAAATTGAGTCTGTTAACTCTTTCTCTCCCAGTGCTTCTCCTCCTAGCTGTTCCCCATCCAGTATTTCCCAGCTTCTGCCTTCTGAACTAGGTCCCTCTGCAAACCAATGTTCCAATTCTATACTGTCCTCCTGCTCCTGGTAAGATTCAGGATCCAGATCGGGGGAAAGGGAGGCAGGTATATATTTACTTTTTAAAAGAACATAATTATAGACAGTGGGGGGCAGGGAAATAGAACACAACCTCCCGGGGGCAGAGAATAGCTAACAAGACAGGTCTCTGCCTCAAGGGGCTTACAAGTTTGATTTTGACTGCCGGTGAGATGACAAAAGTGACAACATTTTATTACTAAATAATGGTAAGCAGCAGTCCTGAAACAACTTCGCAGGTAATGTCAATAACCCCGACAAAAATGCTTCAGGGTAAGCAGGTGGAAGAAAGCAAGTTGCAGCCTTCAGTTTGGCTGTTCAAGTTGGCATGTTGTTGTTTTTTAACTTGAGCGCAGGCGTATTTAAACTCTGCTAGAGCGCTTTGATTGCAGAAATGAAAATGTGTGAAAAATCCTCATCCTTATAACGAGGAACATTTTTCAGACTTTCCTGTCCCCAAAATTAAAGGGACGTTATGGCTTGGAAGCCTATAAATTAAATATCAGCTAGTCTGCAAGATTAATATCTATGTAATAGTTATACACCAGCCCTCAATAAAAAGAGTTTTAATAATCAATTAGTATAATAGAAATTAAAGATGGAAAAGACCTATTAGGAGGTCATCCAGTCCATCCCTTGCCGGTGCCAAATTGCTCCCTGAAGTATATTCAGTACTTTAATACACATCTGTCTTATTAAATCTAAGTTTAATGCAAGGTTAAGCATATTGCAGACACTTAAAGCATTCCTAGAATATGTAATATCCCTTCCGCAACTAGGCTCCTCATAGACTTTCGGTCACGTCTCACGTTCTTTACAGAATTTTATCATAGCTTGAGTGCACCAATATATCTACGCAGGGTTATTCGGCAAATTGAACTTTAATGTGGGACAACCTTCAAAGTAGGTCAATTATTAGATCAAAGTGCTTTGAGTGTCTCTCAAGGTTCACGTTTTCCCGTGGTTCGGTGACTCAAGGCAATCGTATTTTCGTCAGTTCCTCAGAGCGCTGAAAGTTTTCTAACACATCAACTTTGACATCAATTAAAGATTCAATTTCTTTCCATAGAAAGATTTAACTCTTCAAACTTTCTCTGTTCTGTGGAACTACATCTCCTCCCCCCCACCCTCCACCGCCCATTATAATAGGCAAGCATGAATTACTTTAAAAACACTAGGCCCAGATTCCAAATGTGCGATGAATCACACACATACCTGTCAAGCTCTGTATTGTAATGTTGGAACGGCTATGGCTCACTGGGGGAGCACACAAAAAGTTCCATATTCAACTCTTGGTATTACTTTGCATAGCTGGGGGAAGTGCATAGACCAGGGGTCAGCAAACTTTTTCAGCAGTGGGTCCACTGTCCCTCAGACCTTGTGGAGGGTCAGACTATATTTTTGGGAAGGGAAAAAAAAGAACGAATTCCTATGCCCCACAAATAACCCAGAGATGCATTTTAAATAAAAGGACACATTCTACTCATGTAAAAACATGCTGATTGCTGGACTGTCCATGGGACGGATTGAGAAGGCGAATGGGCCGCATCCGGCCCCCGGGCCTTAGGTTGCCTACCCCTGGTATAGACAGTATGTACTTTGCTAGCTGGACCAATGGTCTATGCTGTTGCTATTTTTAAAATACTATGCCCAGATTCGCAACATGCCACAAATCTCTTGCATTCTGCTCTCAATGCATATAATGTCATGCGTGAAATGTCACGAGCGCCATGAAGAAGATGTCTTTGTAAGGCTGGTCAGTGGGTGTGGGTGATATCTAGTTTTCAACATCGTGATATATCACCAGCTAAACATTGTGATACAGTCATATCTTGGATCTCGAATGCCTTGGTTCCTGAACAAATTGGCTCCCGAATGATCGAAACCTGGAAGTGTATGTGCCGGTTTCCGAACGATTTTTGGAAGCCGAACAGAGCTTCCATGGCTTCCGATTGGCTACAGGAGCTTCCACTGCCTCCCGCTGTTTGGTCAAACTCATGCTGGTAGCTTCGAGAACACTGACCATCCATCTTGTCCTCTGTCATCCCCTTCTCCTTGTGCCCTCCATCTTTCCCAACATCAGGGTCTTTTCCAGGGAGTCTTCTCTTCTCATGAGGTGGCCCAAGTATTGGAGCCTCAGCTTCAGGATCTGTCCTTCCAGTGAGCACTCAGGGCTGATCTCCTTCAGAATGGATAGGTTTGATCTTCTTGCAGTCCATGGGACTCTCAAGAGTCTCCTCCAGCACCATAATTCAAAAGCATTAATTCTTCGGCAATCAGCCTTCTTTATGGTCCAGCTCTCACTTCCACACATCACTGCTGGGAAAACCATAGCTTTAACTATACGGACCTTTGTTGGCAAGGTGGTGTCTCTGCTTTTTAAGATGCTGTCTAGGTTTGTCATTGCTTTTCTCCCAAGAAGCAGGCGTCTTTTAATTTCGTGGCTGCTGTCACCATCTGCAGTGATCATGGAGCCCAAGAAAGTAAAATCTCTCACTGCCTCCATTTCTTCCCCTTCTATTTGCCAGGAGATGATGGGACCAGTGGCCATGATCATAGTTTGCTGTGGTAATGATCATCAACTATTATTAGCTAGCTAGAACTGACCTCAATTTTTGTATTACTGTTCTTATTTATCTCTTAAATTTGTCAGTCGCTTTATCTCGCCTAGGGCAACCGAAAGCCACTTACAAATAGACATGAATCCCCATATTTCTGTATTGTAATGTCAGGAATTGTCTATCATACAGGGGAATAGATAAGCACCTACATATTTACCACTAACATAGAAGTTCCAGTTTATCCAAGCCATGCATTGAGTCCAGTTGCTTGCAAGTTAACTGGTTTTCCTCATGCACAAACCAGCCTGTAAGAATGCTTTCTTACTGCACATCTACTGCAATTTATTCATGTGTGAGTTGGTGTTCTGCTTCTTCATTCGAAGGAGAAAATCTATTGTAAAACAACCCAAAAAAATCTAGTATGTATCTGGTTAAAAAGAGTTTTATCACACAGAAAGCTGAAATTTATCAGAGGGATGGCCTTTGGTAAGAAGAAACACCTTTGAGTGCTCTGTTGAAAATTCACCTTGTTATTCCTGGGTCACAAGGCACTTTGAGCTGCCCTTTGAGCTCACCTGGCACAATCAGAATGATACTTCAACCCTTTTAAAAGTTAACAAACTCTGCTAAACTTGCAAAAATGTCATCCAATGTGGGACTTTCAGAGCTACAGGGGAAAAACGTGACTAGACACAGGCCTTCTTTCATTGCAGTCCTGAACCCCTCAGTTATGGGATGTGTTTACTCATAATCTGAAGAAACAAACAAGACTTTGTCTCTTCCAAACCCAGAATATATTCTTATCTTCAGGGAAGGATCTTCCGGCAAACAATTCCCATTTGCTCTGTAAGGGTTTACACAACAACCTCACCTGAGGCATGAACTAAAATAAAGGAGCATTCATCCCTTCTGGAGGGTCTTACAGTATTTGGGAATAAGTATATTGTATAAGGGATGCAGGTGGCGCTGTGGGTTAAACCACAGAGCCTAGGACTTGCCGATCAGAAGGTCGGCGGTTTGAATCCCCGCGACGGGGTGAGCTCTCGTTGCTTGGTCCCTGCTCCTGCCAACCTAGCAGTTCGAAGGCATGTCAAAGTGCAAGTAGATAAATAGGTACTGCTCCAGCGGGAAGGTAAACGGCGTTTCTGTGTGCTGCTCTGGTTCGCCAGAAGCGGCTTAGTCATGCTGGCCACATGACCCAGAAGCTGTACACCGGCTCCCTCGGCCAATAAAGCGAGATGAGTGCCGCAACCCCAGAGTCGGCCACGACTGGACCTAATGGTCCCTTTACCTTATATTGTTATCAACGGTGATGATATTATATTATTTTATTTATTCGATTTCTGAGTCATTTGCTTCAAAGAAGTTTCTAAGTGACTTACAAAAGGTTAAAAGCCGAAAAGGTACAACATGTAAAACATATCAGTAAAAGCGGTCTAATAATGCTTGAACGAACCCAGCAGAAGAACAATCAAAAACAGCATCAAACAGCTCATCATACTCTGTCAGATGCCTGGGAGAAGAGTTAAGTTTTAACCTGGTGCCAAAAGAGTACAGTCGTACCTTGGAAGTTGAACGGAATCCGCTCCGGAAGTCCGTTCGACTTCCAAAACTTTCGGAAACCAAAGCACGGCTTCTGATTGGCTGCAGGAAGCTCCAGCTCCTGCAGCCAATCGGAAGCCCCGTCAAACGTTCAGGCTCCAAAGAACATTCACAAACCTGAACACTCACTTCTGGGTTTGCGGCATTCGGGAGCCAAAATGTCCAAGTACCAAGGTGTTTGGGATCCAAGGTACGACTGTACGGGGAATTTTAAGTTCGTGAACAGAAAGCTACTGCTCCTGGGTCTCTTTGGCCGAAGTCATGTGCTTTAAATATGCATTGGATGCATGTTTTATGTATGATGTGGATCTACCCACAGCGTAGCTGACCCAGGAGATCCTGTCAGCATCCCTGCATGATGGATCTAGAAGCCAACCTTAACCTCAGGTGCTGTTGTTATTAAATTCCCTTCCAGCTACATATTCTCCTACACAATGTGTCAGAGGTTTGTTCCATGGCTCAGGTCTTGGCTTCTGCCCTGTAGAGTACTCTCCCCATGGAGATCAGGCAGATCATCACTTTCTGTCATCTATTAAAGACTTTGTAAAGTTTCTGAAGGCTTATCTTCTGCAGAGACAGTATTTGTTGGAATCCGTTTATTATAACTTTATCTTATAAGCTTTATACTATCTTGTTTTACCTTTGCACACTGCTATTGTTAAATATTGAGCAATCTACAAATGTTCCAGATAAAAAATGAATTAAATAAATGCAGCACATGGGGCAAGAAAGCACTCATGAACATACCCTTTTGTTCATTTCACTTCTCCCTCAGAGGAAATCCTGTGAGCGCATGCTTTTTTGTGGCAATTTATACTATTAAGTGGGACACGGGTGGCGCTGTGGGTTAAACCACAGAGCCTAGGCCTTGCCGATCAGAAGGTCTGTGGTTCGAATCCCCGCAATGGGGTGAGCTCCTGTTGCTCGGTCCCTGCTCCTGCCAACCTAGCAGTTTGAAAGCACATCCAAGTGCAAGTAGATCAATAGGCACCGCTCCACGGTGTTTCTGTGCGCTGCTCTGGTTTCGCCAGAAGCGGCTTAGTCATGCTGGCCACATGACCCAGAAGCTGTACGCTGGCTCCCTCGGCCAATAAAGCGAGATGAGCACCGCAACCTCAGAGTCGGCCATGACTGGACCTAATGGTCAGGGGTCCCTTTACTTTTATGCTATTAAGTAGTGGGTTGACAAAGCAGACGACACAGAGATTTCTCCAAGTGGTTCTTTATAGTAAGCTGGAACTGAACTGAACAGCTCAGCTGGTCTGTTTTTATAGGCAGCCGGCTGACAACATTGTAACAACAACACCCCAGGGTTTCCCGTCTAAATTAACTGACATGGACCTGAGTGAAAACTATATACACAATACCCCTGGTGGCCAGGGTGAGCACTTCAATACATAACATATACTTTTATCTGGAATCTTCTACCCAAATTTTATTTTTATTATTATTATTATTATTATTATTGAAAGACAGAGTACCAATGTCTGAATAAATGAAAGCATCTTTATAAACACAGCCCTAAAAGTATAATCTGCAATTAGGATCTAGAGGAATCCATTCCCATTATTTCCCTCCCATCAAGTGTTTCTTTGAAGGAGGTTATTGAGTTCTGCTACTGCTGGAAGAGAGAAATGAAATGGAGGAAATCTCTTCCCAAACATCATGAGACTTCATGGCTATGATAATGAAACTCCCAACTCAAAGGATCTTCTCCTTATTTATGAAGGATAAATCATTATGACAGTCAATCCATTTTCAGAAACCCGATTTCATCCATTTGCCACAAAATACTGCAAATACCGTATTTTACGCTCTATAAGATGCACCAGACCATAAGACGCACCTAGTTTTTGGAGGAGGAAAACAAGAAAAAAAATATTCCGAATCTCAGAAGCCAGAACAAGAGGGATCTCTGCGCAGCGAAAGCAGCAATCCCTCTTGCTGTTCTGGCTTCTGGGATAGCTGCGCAGCCTGCATTCGCTCCATAAGACGCACACACATTTTCCCTTACTTTCTAGGAGGGAAAAAGTGAGTCTTATAGAGCAAAAAATACCGTAAGTTTATTTAAAGAAAAATCAGATACCTTCAACCTGGTATGCAGCTGTGGATGCGCCCCAAGCAAACGGTTTTGGGAAAGAAACGCCTTCCGGATTCCAGCTGGAGTCTGAAGAAGAGTCAAGGGTGCTGGATGCACCAGAGAGAGCTGAGGCCATGTTCCTAGGATGGTCTGTCTCTCTGTCAATCGGCGAATGCTTGCTGTTTCCTGCCTGCTTTTGCCCCAAGCAGATTTCTGTCAGTCAGAGAGGACAGAAGAAGTGACGTGTCCGCTCCAGGTCTCTAGAATAAATCTTGCTTCATTTATAATAGCTTGGATATCTGGGGTTCAGAGGGCAGCATTTTATCTCCAGTGCTACTGTTGAGAGAGAGAGAGAGAGCAGTGATTGAACAAGGACTCTGTCTCACAGAGTGTTTCTGAAGAATTTTCTCTTGCAGAAAAAGGGGAGACCAGCATGCTTTAAGAGAACAACTTTCTGCCTCTGCCAAAAATAAATACAAGAGGATGTTAAGTATTCCAAACACTCCAAACTTTAACAAAAGAAGCACCTCTAAGGAACAACAGAACTTCTAGTTATCTCCCGCTTGGACTACTGCAATGCGCTCTACGTGGGGCTACCTTTGAAGGTGACCCGGAAACTGCAATTAATCCAGAATGCGGCAGCTAGACTGGTGACTGGGAGTGGCCGCCAGGACCACATAACACCGGTTCTGAGAGATCTGCATTGGCTCCCAGTACGTTTCCGAGCACGATTCAAAGTGTTGATGCTGACCTTTAAAGCCCTAAACGGCCTCGGCCCAGTAGACCTGAAGGAGCATCTCCACCCCCATCGTTCACCTGAGATCCAGCGCCGAGGGCCTTCTGGCGGTTCCCTCATTGCAAGAAGTGAGGTTACAGGGAACCAGTCAGAGGGCCTTCTCGGTAGTGGCACCCACCCTCCCTTCAGATGTGAAGGAAATAAGCAGCTATCCTATCTTTAAAAGACATCTGAAGGCAGCCCTGTTTAGGGAAGTTTTTAATATTTAATACTGTACTGTTTTTAACACTTGATTGGGAGCCGCCCAGAGTGGCTGGGGAGACTCAGCCAGATGGGCGGGGTATAAATAATAAATTATTATTATTATATATATCTTATTATTCATCACAGTTTGGTTATACTATGGTTTGGAGCCTCACATATGAACCAAGTCCCTGCCTTAATTATGGTTTATTTGGCCACCCGCAGAGGTAAGGAACTTGTCCTGTCAGCCCTCCCGATTGGTCCCATGAGGTGGGAAAGTCACAGGCACCCCGCACCTAACATGCCTGTTCCTTCCTTGACCTCCTGTTAGAAGTACGTTGGGCCAATCCAAGTCCATATGGTTAAAAAAGCAGCTTAGTGCAGGCAGCCAGAGAAAAATGAAGATTATACACCTGGCAGCGTCCGTGCCAGCAGCAGAAGGAGGAGCTAATGAGGCCGATTTGCTTGTGTTCCTTCCTTCTCACAGCCCCTGCTGTCGCAAAGCCACCCAGAAAGATATTGGCTAGTACAACAACAGTTCTGTCGGCACATACAGTGGTGAGCCATTGTAGTCAACCTAACCTCGACTGTCCACAGGTCTAGGAGTATCGTACAGGAATGGAGATCGGTTTTCTTGCATCCATTCTAGCACATTAAGATTTTGACCATGTTACGCTTCCTGCTGCTTCTTTCCTCAGTTCTCAAGTACTAAAGCAGTCGGAAGGAAACGTGAAAGCATTGTTGGTCCCCATTCCGCCCTCCAACCCAAGAATGCAGAGACGTTTGTCGCAAAAGACAAAACTCAAAGGTCTCCAGTAGCTCAGATATATTTTTAAAAACAACACACTAGATGGCACTATTGCAACTTTATTGTTCAGACATGGAAAGAAACTCTTTCCCCTCTTGACAGTAGTAAAAACACACCCCTATTGATTTATGCTAAGGTCGTTATTCATGTTTATTGGGCCGCGGGCAACATGTCGCTTTGAGGGGTGGGAAAAGAAAAAGGTCAGTCTCTGTTAAGTGAATTCCAGACTTGTGTCGTGTTGCCTTCCTTTACATGGAAACCTTTGACTCGGGAAACATTCGCCCAGCAGCTTCGATCTCCTGCTGCAAATCAGTAGTATGTATTATGTATATAACTGGGAACGGCACCGGATTTGGCCAAACCCCACAGTGCAAGATTGTGTGTCTTATTTTAGCAACACTATTTCTTAAAGGGTTAAAAAGTAAGCAACTGGCAAAACTTCACAAACCCTTGTAGACATTGCACGGTAACTGGATCTGCATCATATAAATCTTACTCAGCCCTGCAGACCCTGTGGAATGAATTTCTATCCCTCCTTTCTTCCAAACTCAGGTTGTCATAAATACTTTCTCCACAATTTACCCTCACAACGTCCCAGTGAAGTAAGTTAGAGAACAAGTAGGTCAAGGTCACCCTGTAAACTAAGCACAGATTTGAACATAGGTCTCCCTGGCCGAAATCCAGGTCACAAGACATTCTAACATATTGGCCTATCTAAGAAGACATCTTGAAAACTTAATTTAAGTTTGCAAATCAGCTAGCTTTCAAGTCCAGTGGTAGAAGTATATTTTTCCTGTTTCCCTTAGCATTTAGCAATGGTAGGTTGTTGGACAATACAACTGCACACGACATTGTCAGCACTCACTGATAATTTACATGGACATAAAAAGTAATAATAATAATAATAATAATAATAATAATAATAATAATAATAATAATAATAATTTATTATTTATACCCCGCCCATCTGGCTGGGTTTCCCCAGCCACTCTGGGCGGCTTCCAAAAGAATATTAAAATACTATGATACATCAAACATTAAAAGCTTCCCTAAACAGGGCTGCCTTCAGATGTCTTCTAAAAGTCTGGTAGTTGTTGTTCTCTTTGACATCTGGTGGGAGGGCGTTCCACAGGGAGGGCGCCACTACCGAGAAGGCCCTCTGCCTGGTTCCCTGTAACTTGGCTTCTCGCAGTGAGGGAACCGCCAGAAGGCCCTCGGCGCTGGACCTCAGTGTCCGGGTAGAACGATGGAGGTGGAGACGCTCCTTCAGGTATACTGGACCGAGGCCGTTTAGGGCTTTAAAGGTCAGCACCAACACTTTGAATTGTGCTCGGAAACGTACTGGGAGTCAAAGTGAGTCAAAGCTTATTTGTTGTTGTGACCATCCAGGTCATTTCAACCAAAAAGGAAATAAAAGTATTCTATGCATACTGTGCAGAACATTCAGAGATACACCACTATAATACAGTGATAACCAATTTGTACATACAAAGCTTGAAATTTAGTGAGTCTCAAACTACACAAACCACTGGGACTGGTTTGTTACATTTTCTTACACACATTCTAAATGGAAAGCATTAAGCAATTGCTGTGATACAGCCAGGTTTTAGGAGAACACTGACTAGCATACTTTACAGAAATCTGCTTAAATTGGACATAAACACTCCTGTTGATTGAAATGAAGGGTGATGATACACAACAACTTTGGGGTGGGTGGGGAAAGCCATTAATGCATTACAGAGAAATTGTATTGCTTCTGATTCTATTTAGCTTGCTTCATTAATGTTCTGGAAGAGGGAGGAAATGGCAGATTAATTAAATTTGCAGATATTAAGAGTGGGAGGAGCGGAGACATTAGAAACATGGGCAGAATTTAACAATGCTATTCACCTTGGAAAGTGACAAACTACTGCATCTGGCAGGAATCTGGGGGCAGAGGAGGAGGCAGAAGACACAAAAGACTTCATGGCAAGAGAGAAACTTAACAGGAGGCGGCCATTCCAGTCTATGGAAAATGGTGCCACCGAATGACTCAAGATGGTGCTCTTTGTGAAGATGAACTGGGTCTGTGGTCCACAATGACTCTGGCACCCAGGTCCAAGTGCTGGCAAGCTTAATAATAAATAATAATAGTACCTTTATTGTCATTGTATAATAATAATAATAATTTATTATTTATACCCTACCCATCTGGCTGGGCTTCCCCAGCCACTCTGGCCGGCTTCCAAAAAAAACATTAAAATACTGTAATACGTCAAACATTAAAAGCTTCCCTAAACAGGGCTGCCTTCAGATGTCTTCTGAAAGTCTAGTAGTTGTTGTTCTCTTTGACATCTGGTGGGAGGGCGTTCCACAGGGCGGGCGCCACTGCCGAGAAGGCCCTCTGCCTGGTTCCCTGTAACTTGGCTTCTCGCAGTGAGGGAATCACTAGAAGGCCCTCAATGCTGGACCTCAGTGTCCGGGTAGAACGATGTGGGTGGAGATGCTCCTTCAGATATACTGGACCGAGGCTGTTTAGGGCTTTAAAGGTCAGCACCAACACTTTGAATTGTGCTCGGAAAGATACTGGTACAACCTGTGTACAATGAAATTAAATGAGCCTCCTTTCCCCACCCCCCACCACCCACCAACACCCAGTCTCTTATCGAACAACACACAACCTTGCAAGTCAATTTTGTTATGTTATTTTCCGTTCAACAGCCTAACAGCCCACGGATAGAAGCTATTTTTTAGCCTGTTGGTATGGCTGATTATACTTCTATATCTCCTGCCCGAGGGTAGAAGGTTAAAGAGGTGATGGCCAGGGTGTGAATCATCCCTGAGAATTTTTCTCGCTCTCCTAAGGCAACAATCCCTTGCGATGTCATCTAGCAGACTCAAGGGACAGCCCATGATATCATGTGCTCTATTCACCACCCTCAGTAGAGACTTTCTGTCTGTGGCTGTCAGGCCAGCATACCACACTGTGATACAATATGAAAGGACACTTTCTATCGTGGACCGGTAAAAGGAGTTCATCAGTTGTTGTTTAACATTACAGTGGTGCCCCGCAAGACGAATGCCTCGCAAGACGGAAAACCCGCTAGACGAAAGGGTTTTCCGTTTTTGAGCTGCTTCACAAGACGAATTTCCCTATGGGCTTGCTTCGCAAGACGAAAACGTCTTGCGAGTGTTCCAATTTTTTTGCGCTCCCCCCCCCTTTTTCTAAGCCGCTAATAGCCTTTTAGCCGCTAAGCCTTTAATAGCCGCTAATCCGCTAATCCGCTAATAGCGCTAATCCGCTAATAGGGTTGCTTCGCAAGACGAAAAAACCGCTAGACGAAGAGACTCGCGGAATGGATTATTTTCGTCTTGCGAGGCACCACTATATTCTTTTGCAAGACCCTGAGGAAATGGAGTCTCTGTTGGGCCTTTCTGACCACCTGAGTTATGTTGATTTTCCAAGTGAGGTCCTCACTAAGGTAAACTCCCAGGAATTTAAAGGAGGAGACTCTCTCCACACAGCCTCACCTTCCCACAATTTGAGAGGCAGCAAGGAAGAGAGTGGCACAGGGCCAGCTTCAAGGGTTGGCTTCTGTCAAGGGACCACAGTGACAGAAGGAATAGGAAATCAGTGGCTGAACTTCACTCCTGGTTGATCCCCACAATACCCAACAGTAAAGGGCAATGAAAGCCAGGCAGAGGCCAAGCCAAGTAGGAGCAGGTTATACATCAAGAGAAGGAGTCATTGGTCAGTGTCCACATTTGAAATTCAATTCCCATCAGGCATATTTTGCATCTGGCTATTGACCATTTGCGACCAAGAAGAAGAAGAGTTTGGATTTGATATCCCACTTTATCACTACCCTAAGGAGTCTCAGGGACGCGGGTGGTGCTGTGGGTTAAACCACTGAGCCTAGGGCTTGCTGATCAGAAGGTCGGCGGTTCGAATCCCCGCAACGGGGTGAGCTCCCGTTGCTTGGTCCCTGCTCCTTTCCCTTCCTCCCCCACAACAAACACTCTGTGAGGTGAGTGGGGCTGAGAGACTTCAGAGAAGTGGCCCAAGGTCACCCAGCAGCTGCATGTGGAGGAGCGGAGACACGAACCCTGTTCCCCAGATTACGAGTCTATCGCTCTTAACCACTACACCACACTGGCTCTCCAAGTTGAAATCCAAGTTGTCAGTGCAGCTGTGATTGCACTGTCTCCCCAAAGAATTGATGCTCTAACTCAACAAGAAATAAAAGTAAAGGACCACTGAGAATTAAGTCCAGTCATGAACGACTCTGAGGTTGCAGCGCTCATCTCGCCTTTCTGGCCGAGGGGACGTTTGTCCGCAGACAGTTTTTCCGGAACATGTGACCAGCATGACTAAGCTGCTTCTGACAAAACCAGAGCAGCGCATGGAAACGCCGTTTACCTTCCCGCCAGAGCGGTACCTATTTATCTACTTGCACTTTGATGTGCTTTCGAACTGCTAGGTTGGCAGGAGCAGGGACCGAGCAACGGGAGCTCACCCCGTCGCGGGGATTCGAACCACTGACCTTCCGATTGGCAATCCCTAGGCTCAGTGGTTTAGACCACAGCGCCACCAGTGTCCCTCAAAAAGAGTTACACTGCCCATAAATAAATATCATCATGATATCCCTATTACAGTTTCTGTGAGTGGCGGAGAATGCTTGGGTTGTCAGCCCTGCAAAGCAGGCCAGTGTTTTTATACTTAAAGTGCTGGGGGCAAATGTCAGGAGGGTAGTATATGACCGCCCTGCAAATCTCCTGGCATCCTGAGATTTTTGAGAAATGCAGAGGAATGGGACTGTGAAGGTAAGAGCAATAGGAGCATAGGCTGCGAGCAGGAAATTAGGTGAAAAATTGGGGGAATTAGGTGAAAAATTCCAGTGGGTGGGGGATTTTTATCACGAAAACATTCTGTGGGATCCTTGGTGTCGCTGCTGCCATCCACCCAGACTGGCCTACAGTTCCATAGGGGGAAGAACAACAACCTACTTGTCATTATCTGCATTATGCCATTCTCATAAGCTTTCTCAAGCTTCTTCCATCCTTCCTCCCTTGCCTGCCATGTCCCTCTGTGACGTTAGAGCAGCTTAGCCACTCATTCCTACAGCTTTCATGCTTGCACTACAAATTGCCTCTTACTTTTATATACGCGGAATACGCATAGCTGTCAACTTGCAGATTTGAAAATAAGGGACCAACAGCCTCGAAAATAAGGGACCAGCAGCCAAAATAAAGGATTTTCCGAATACAGGTATCTTCAACTTCTGAGCCCCTCCGAGCCAAAGGCAGAAAGCCCAGCCAGCAGCCAAACGAAGCCTCAAGTGGTGGTTCCCACAGTGCAGCAACCCAGCAAAGGGGATGCATCAAGGAAAACCACCGTCACCTCTCCGCTGGGAAGCGCTGAGCAAAGGCGAGTCCCCAGGCAACGCGGCCAATTTGATCAGCACAAGGCATGCAAGCTCCACCCCCCAGTCGTTCTTAGACTCCTTATTGGGTGAGCAACGCAGCCAAGCAACACAGTGGGAGCCTCCCTCTGCCCTGGCTGGCAGCGAGGGAGGGAGAGGAGCTGCTTCCTTTGAAGCCCGGGAAATTTACCAATAAGGGACAGCAGCGGGACACGGAGCTGGGATAAGGGACTTTCCCGCCAAATAAGGGACGGTTGACAGCTATGGGAATACGACCCTTCAGTGTGTCAGCTGCACAAGTCTGCAAGAGAGTAGGTAACCCAGCTTTCCAAAAGATTTGTGCAATACCGTAATACGGCAAGTCTTTTTTTCCCATCCACCCCCTTCTTTCCTAAGAAACACTTGTTTATTGTGCATGCTGTTTTTTTTTTTAGCCTGCAAAACATTAATGGACACTTTTTCCAAGCACCTGCAAAGAAAGATAAGTAGCACAGCGGTAGTTTAATGTGACAAAGTAATCTAAACGCCTATTTGAAATCTAGTAAATACAGGTTATTCTCTTTTTTAATGACTTAATGCTTTTATACTATTTGGTGTTCCAGGCATTATTAAAGATGTGCAGCGATGCTTGGAGATGATTATCTTGTTCTGAGAATATCACAAAACACATACCTGCCCCAAAGCTGAACTAATGGAATGAGAAAGAGAGAGAAAAGATCAATGCGGCTTCTCTTCGGCGTGGCTGTCCATTGCTTGATTTGGACACATAAATGAAAGCGAGATTAAAGGATGTAGTACTTAGAACGGTGCAGTGGTGCCTTTTTAATATGATTATCTTAGAGGTTGCATGCTCAACAAAAAAACAAAAAAGTCACTGGGATAGATCCAGTATCTCATTCAATTTCAGCTTTTTTGATCTCATCCTTTTTTAGTTTCAGTTCAGAGCAATTTGAACAGATGCACAGGAAAGATTAAGCCACACATATATCCTCTTTCTCCCTGATGAAGATAATTGAAAACACCGTGAAAAAAGTGGAGTTTAGGGTGAAACAGGTGGCTTTCCTAAACTTTCCTGGAGAAGCAGACCCTTCTCCCATTTTCAGGCAAAAAAATTGCCTATGTATTTCGGACCAGTCGCAGAAAAGGTGGGAAAGTTGGTGAAATCCTCTTAATACATTCTTGCCAAATACTCAACAAGCGAGGAAAATTATCTTAGTGCTGGAATACTCACCATTATTCCCTCTCAGTTTGTTTTTCTGAATCAGTTTGCACATTCAGATTAAAATAATCAATTGTATGTGCACCGGATATAGAGATGGCTGCAATGCCCAGTTTTCCACATTGCCTATGGATATTGTTCAAGCAATGTAGGATCATGTTGTCAATCTAAGTACATTTCCCATATTTTCCTGTGAATCTGAATAATTTGTTGTTGTTGTTTAGTCGTTTAGTTGTGTCTGACTCTTCGTGACCCCATGGACCAGAGCACGCCAGGCACTCCTGTCTTCCACTGCCTCCCACAGTTTGGTCAAACTCATGCTGGTAGCTTCGAGAACACTGTCCCACCATCTCGTCCTCTGTCGTCCCCTTCTCCTTCTGCCCTTCATCTTTCCCAACATCAGGGTCTTTTCCAGGGAGTCTTCTCTTCTCATGAGGTGGCCAAAGTATTGGAGCCTCAGCTTCAGGATCTGTCTTTCCAGTGAGCACTCAGGGCTGATTTCCTTCAGAATTGAGAGGTTTGATCTTCTTGCAGTCCATGGGACTCTCAAGTCTCCTCCAGCACCATAATTCAAAAGCATCAATTCTTCGGCGACCAGCCTTCTTTATGGTCCAGCTGTCACTTCCATACATCACTATTGGGAAAACCATAGCTATACGGACCTTTGTTGGCAAGGTGATGTCTCTACTTTTGTGCACATTCTCAATTTTGCTTACAATAAACCTAACATAGATATGCACACATTGATCTGTGCAACATGCACGTAATGTCCATTGTGCTTTTTTGAAGCCATTCTTTTCGTGGGGCAGCACCTGCGCTGTGGAACTCCCTGCCTCTTGACAGTAGGCAGGTGCCTTTGTTATGCTGTACTAGACATCTGCCAAAAAAAATTCACTTTATGATTTAGTTATATTTGTTTTGAATGTTTTCTTCACTTTTATCTTAGCTTTTAATGATGGTCTTGTTTTCAATTGCCTGGTGGATTTAAGTTGTTTTATATACAGTGGTACCTCAGGTTACATACGCTTCAGGTTACATACGCTTCAGGTTACAGACTCCGCTAACCCAGAAATCATGCTTCAGGTTAAGAACTTTGCTTCAGGATAAGAACAGAAATCGTGATCTGGCAGCGCGGCAGCAGCAGGAGGCCCCATTAGCTTCAGGTGGTGCTTCAGGTTAAGAACAGTTTCAGGTTAAGAACGGACCTCCAGAACGAATTAAGTACTTAACCAGAGGTACCACTGTATAATTGTCCACTGCTTGGAGATATTTTGTATTGAGCAGGCAGTTTATAAATTTCCTTAGTAAATAATGCCTACGTTGTTAATATTTTTTTCACCATCTACCAGTGGCAAACAGATACAGTGGTACTGAGGTGTTTGTACAACCAACCTTCTCCAGTGACATTCACTCGAGTTTTTCATACGCCAAACCCTGATTTTTTCCATTCCTCTGGTCAGCCAAGTATGAAGAGATCTATTCCAGCATTTGGAAGTATCCTAGCCAGGATAAATATAGCACAGTAACTATTGGAAGGAGGCTAGAAAATACTAAATTGATATAAAAGTCATGGTTTTCCAGGGTGTTTCCCCACAAACAGGGTTTTGTTTTGGCAAATGCAGAGCTCTTTATTGCTTTACTTGTCATGGTTCCACTTTTATTTCGAATGTCATACAGAGCATTCAGCATGTGCTCTTTGCCACAGTCTTCAGCTCCTTCATGCCAACATCAGTTTATTGCTAGGACCCTTTTCCATGGTAAACCATGCTCCTTGGCCACATTCTCAAGTAGTAGTAATAATAATAATAATAATAATAATAATAATAATAATAATAATAATAATTTATTTGCACCACGCCCATCTGGCTGGGTTTCCCTAGCCACTCTGGGCAGCTTCCAACAAAGATTAAAAATACATTAAAATGTCATACATTAAAAACTTCCCTGAACAGGGCTGCCTTCAGATGTCTTCTAAAAGTCTGGTAGTTGTTGTTCTCTTTGACATCTGGTGGGAGGGTGTTCCACAGGGAAGGCGCCACTACCGAGAAGGCCCTCTGCCTGGTTCCCTGTAACTTGGCTTCTCGCAGTGAGGGAACCACCAGAAGGCCCTCGGCGCTGGACCTCAGCGTCCGGGCAGAACGATGGGGGTGGAGATGCTCCTTCAGGTCTACTGGGCCAAGGCCATTTAGGGCTTTAAAGGTCAACACCAACTCTTTGATTTGTGCTTGGAAATGTACTGGGAGCCAATGCAGGTCTTTCAAGACCAGTGTTATGTGGTCTCGGCAGCCGCTCCCAGTCACCAGTCTAGCTGCCACATTCTGGATTAGTTGTAGTTTCCGGGTCACCTTCAAAGGTAGCCCCACATAGAGGGCATTGCAGTAGTCCAAGCGGGAGATAACCAGAGCATGCACCACTCTGGCGAGATAGTCTGTGGGCAGGTAGGGTCTCAGCCTGCGTATCAGATGGAGCTGGTAGACAGCTGCCCTGGATACAGAATTGACCTGCTCCTCCCTCACTTGCCCACTCTCTGTCCCCCAGAAACAGTACTTCTGTCTTGTCAGGATTCAACCTCAAGTTACAAACTATGGTTTAAATGTGTGAATGGGTGTTTCTTTCTTGCTCCCCCTGGTGCTGAGGTCCTCCTTTGTCCTCAGCCAACCTGAAGCAATTTCTGACCTTCTGCCTGTCTGCAACTGTGTCCTATTGCTTTTCTGTTTCTCTCCTGCTGGCCTTCAAAATGAACCCTCGGTTTACGTCCTTCTCTCAGACGTAGGCTAAGGCTTGACACATTTTACCAGAGGCTTGTGTGCACCTTCTTCGAACCACTACCACCCTGAGAAACAGTCTTACAAAGTTGCTTTTGGTTTCAGTCAAAATCCCTGAGGGGGTGTCTGCCTTGAGAAGCGACCACAAATCCCACTTCGAATTTCACTTTAGGTGACAATCTGGTAGCCCATCAAGAAGTGACCGGGAGCCATTGTGACCATTTCAGTCCATCATACTCTGCAGCTCACACAGACGAGTGAGCCTTGAAGCACATTCATTGCAAGGTCTCAGTGAGCTTTGATTCCTGTCCCCTTGTCAATGTTTGTTCAAGGAGCTTTCCACAGAAAGCTGTGTTTGTTCAAGAAACTTTCCGCAGAAGATGTGAGGAACAAGGTCACAAAGCAGGGGGAAACTCCACTTTGCAAGGGCCACTGAAAAGAATGTGTCTTAAGTCACCTTCATATGATCCGCAAGGCTTTCTTTTTTAAAAAAATATCTGAGAATACTTAAGGGAGATGTCTGAATACTGAGCTGTACATTCTCCCCCACCCACCCCAATAGCTATGGCAATCAAGTCTTGGCCAAATGCCCAGAACAGGCCCAAGACAGGTTTGTTCTGTAATAAAGCCTGCAATTGTTAAAAAGCTGGGTTAAAAGCTCATGACATACCTTTGGAAACTGGCACAAGAGGATTTAAAGCAAGAAAACAACTATTGTTCCCGTCAGAGATGGAGACAGATTGAAGATAAGCTCAGAGCGTTTGTCTTCAGGTGCACTCCAAGTTTGCCTTCTAACCTGAACTGGCAGACATGGTAGCAACCTGAATCCTGGCCAAAATCCTGCAATCTTGCCTTAACCCACTAACTCTATGGCAATTGGTTCATTTTGTTAGGCAGGGGACAAAGTAGAGGTGGAACAAGACCGCAGGCTTCAACTCAACATTTGTGTTAGCAGTAGAGCTTGCATTTCTGGTTGTAGACTTGGAGCACTCCAGACAGACGTGAGTTCTTTTTTCAAAAATAAATAAAAAATAAATGATTCTGTCTCTGGCCTTTATTAGGCAGAAAGCAATAAAATAGTGCACATGCCTTAGCATTCTCTCAACAAATGGCCATGCTGAAAGTCAGTATTTTCTTCTTCCGTCCCCACAAAATATACACATTTGAAGTCCTAAATAATAGGCCCACAATAACTTATGTATACCGTTTTTTTCGTTCTATAAGACCACAAGACGCACCTAGTTTTTGGAGGAGGAAAACAAGAAAAAAAATATTCTGAATCTCAGAAGCCGGAACAGCAAGAGGGATCATTGCACAGTGAAAGCAGCAATCCCTCTTGCTGTTCTGGCTTCTGGGATAGCTGCGCAGCCTGCATTCGCTCCATAAGACGCACACACATTTCCCCTTACTTTTTAGGAGTGAAAAAGTGAGTCTTATAGAGCAAAAAATACGGTAAATTTCTTCCATGAGTCTGACCAAAAACTCAGCTGCAGACAACTGACTTTAGGTCACTTTATCACCCGATGTACAAAATGGCCTCCCATCATATACCTGTTTTTAGAGGAACAGAAAGGGCAATATTATTTCAATACCCTTTTCCAAATCTGGTTAGAAACCAGCATTTACTACTGTGGCAGCTGTTTCTGGCCTGTTACAAGATTAGTTTTTTTTAATTTATGGTTAATTCCTTCATTGTTGCAGGGTGCCATAAATACAGCAGCAGAATAACAGAATTGCAGTGCATGAAACTTTTTGCCCCATGTGGGGCTCAAACCCACAAGCCTGAAATTAAGAATCTCATGCTCTACTGACAGAACTATCTGTAGAAGAGAAATCATATCATCATTGCTGTTGTCCTAAACATACTTACAAAGAGGCAAGTCCATCTGAAAGCGAAGGGACTTATCTCAGTCTCAACACTGCTCTGACTAGCCGCTCTGCCACATTTCTAAAAATAAATAAATGCTTCTCTCCCACGGTAGTACATGTTTATTATACCCACAGGCCTGTTAAATATTTCCTACATCCAAATTGGCCCTCAGCAATTTCCTACTGAATGTCACAACTTGAAATTATTATCTTTGCTTTCGGCAACTCAGATACTGACAACTTTAAACTGCCAGATCATTCCGTTAGCACTCAGAATTGCTTCTCATATTACTTTTCCAACCTTTCCTGAGATACACAGAGCAAAGTGCCAAGAATATGTCTATATTTGTAACATGGGAATAGTCTGTGACACATCCAGCAAACTTCCCAGAAGCTACTTAGACAGATGTGAGGTTGTAGGGGGGGAGGGGGTTGGCAGGGGCAGGAGAGAAATAAAATTGTTCCTAAAAGAGCCTAGACACATGAAACTCCTTGCCCCCCAATGCAAGCCGTTCCAATTGTTTCTGGATAGGTTGTTGTTTCGTCATTTAGTCGTGTCCGACTCTTCATGACCCCATGGACCAGAGCACGCCAGGCACTCCTGTCTTCCACTGCCTCCCGCAGTTTAGTCAAACTCATGCTGGTAGCTTCGAGAACACTGTCCAACCATCTTGTCCTCTGTCGTCCCCTTCTCCTTGTGCCCTCCATCTTTCCCAACAGCAGGGTCTTTTCCAGGGAGTCTTCTCTTCTCATGAGGTGGCCAAAGTATTGGAGCCTCAGCTTCACTATCGGTCCTTCCAGTGAGCACTCAGGGCTGATTTCCTTCAGAATGGATACATTTGATCTTCTTGCAGCACACATATGACGATTTTCTGTACAGGTTGTCCATACACATGGCTAGCAGAGATTTATCTGATCACGATAGCTGGTGAAATGTTAGTTGCAATCACTGGGATTTTGCTAGTCAAACGCACAACTGGCTTTTTCATGCAGTATGCTCCTCTATGCAAGCACACACCCACAAGCAGTGTTAGAAACGCAGATGTACAGTGGTACCTCGGGTTAAGTACTTAATTCGTTCCGGAGGTTCATTCTTAACCTGAAACTGTTCTTAACCTGAAGCACCACTTTAGCTAATGGGGCCTCCTGCTGCCGCCACACTGCCGGAGAATGATTTCTGTTCTCATCCTGAAGCAAAGTTCTTAACCTGAAGCACTATTTCTGGGTTAGCGGAGTCTGTAACCTGAAGCGTATGTAACCAGAAGCGTATGTAATCTGAGGTACCACTGTATAAGCTAGGTGCCAAATGGCTCCTTAAACCAAGGTTGCAGTAGCCAAAATGGAATGTCTAGTTGCCATTTTGGGGTAAGACAGCTCTAAAGTCTTATTTTTCAAATGATGGACTGATCGTGATTGATCAGTTAAGCATCTGGCTAGTTCAGATGATAACCTTGAGCTAGATTAAGAACTTGACGAACTTGAAGAAAAGTCACTTGATCCAGGTTCGGTCCATATATATATCAGCCGATTCCTACCTATTTTTCTTAATGGTGACGTAGACCATTCATAAAATAGGGATATTCTTCCCAACTGTGAGCAGGGCAATGGGTGGGATAAGTGAAGACAAGCTACAACAATTTACTATGACGCCGTTATACTACTCCTGCTGAGGCTCCACAGAAAAAGCATTTTGGTTCCTGAAATTCATTCTGTTTGTGCAGATAAAATATAACGGATAGAATTTTACAGGGTGCGGGATTAGTGTGTGAAAACAGTCAGGATCCAATGAACCCCAGGCCTGCACCTCTAGGTGGTGCCCATGTTCTTTCATGTAAAAACTCACTTTGCATGTCAAAAGAAGAGGGGGAACTAGGTCTAGCCTAGTCTTCTCCTCAACAGGACAGAATTCTTCTCTCTAACATCTATGTTCGGGGATTTTTTTATGTGCAGGGAGATTTATATGGAGAAACAGTCATGGGATTCCCCACAGAAAGACATAGGCGCAGTCTGAAGTGGTGAATTACAGGAAGTGTGAATTAGACCTTAGAACCCTCCAAAAGGGAGAAGACTTCCTGTCACCAGCAATTATCCCCAGATATCTAGGGAGATGTCTGTCATCCATAACGTCTTGCCTTTGGAAACAATGAAAGAAAACAGGTTTAGTATGGGCAAAATTCCAAGACTCCAACCGCCATTTTACACTACACCCAATTCTTAATTTTAGTCATGGTGCTCTCTGCCAAATTAATGTTCTTCTGGTTCAATATGAAGAACAAAGGTTAAAAAAGGGCGAGGATTTAACAGCCCTCATCTTCAGCTGGGCCTTGCAATATCTTCTTCCCCTTTATTACTTTCTCCTTTTATACATGCCAAATCATCAGGCAGATTATATCTAATTTCTCAACTGAAAGGGTAAAACTAACTGGGCTAGAGCTGTTTCAGAAATGTGTGGTATGGAGAGATATTTTCTGGCAGTCCACATCACCTTCTGTTTGATACCAAAGTTCAATTCCTGATAAATATTTGATAGCAACAACAACATTTAGCACTTTTATATAGCACATTTAAAGCATTCAGTGTGCTGCACATTCATGTTTCAGTGTACCTGCAAAGGAAACTGGGGTTATTGTCCCTTTATTGGGATGGAAGGGGGAAGCAGAGACAGAGAAGAGTGACTTTCAGGCTCTTCTTGCTAGCCTTCCCCATATACTGCCTTTCTGTACCGGGTACCATCTGACCTTGCTACACCACTGCCTCTGGCGTATTTTCTCTTCCAACCCTCCTTGCCTACTCTACCCTATTTCATTCCACTTGCTGCCTCCTCAGGTTCTTGCTTCTCCTCTCCTCCGCCCTTTCTGCTTACTTGTTTGACCCTCTCAAGGATTTAAAATGCGTGACCAATGGCAGGCGAGACTTTTCTGCCTGACCTGCATTTTTTTCTCACAATAGGGCAGGTCAGCCAACCACTGTCAGAAGCTTTGTCATGACAATACATTTTTATGCAATACAATATAAAATTGCCTAACTAGACCATCTGCATTCTAGAATCAGTACTAGGGTCTTAACATTTCAGTAGTACAGTATGATGCTTTAAATACTAGATACTATAGCAATGTTGTGCAATGGAAAAATATGGCATTCAGAAATGTGACATCCTCAAGGCTACCATCTGAAACGACAGTAGAAAAATTAAGAAAATCCTCTGTTCCAACCAAGTTCAATTTCTTACTGAATTGACCCATGAACTACTGAATCATTAGCTTCTAAAAACCCAATTTTACCAGCCAATTATTCAGCAGAACATGACATGATCAATGATGCTGAAGGATTCAAGAGAGTTGTATTGATCAGATTTCTGTGCGTATATATTTGTGTGTGTGCGTGTGTGTGAACAAAACACAACTGTCAGCTCATTTGGGTTCATTGCTGATAAAGTGATGTTTAAAACAATTAATGAAGTAACGCTTTGAACATGGAGGGCAAAAGCACTAATTGATATAAAAAAGTCAGAACACTAAGTGCTCAATTAATTAATAATTTTCCTACTCATTGATTTCTTCAACTATTCTGGAGGGCAAAACTGAAGTGGTAGAGATCTATAATAATTGTCTCTCCATAATAGCTTAGCATTTGACACTCTTCTAAAAGGAACCTAAGGAAAGGAGCTGAAAGACCAGTTAATCCCTCAAATCCATTTGCAATTATTCCAGAGATTTGGAGGGTGGGAGAGATCAGCAATAAGTAAATTCTCCATTGGTGCATGTTTTGGACTCTCAGCTTTGAGATGTATCCTGAAACACGGGCATGTGGAGCGTTCATGGCAAAATAAAAACAAAACAAAATAAAATAAAATAAGACCTCTGCAGCTGGGAAACCACAAGAACAGGGAAAGGAGATGCTGTTAAGCAGTTCAAAATATGCAGCTATCACAAACAGATACCTCTGATTAATTCTGGTAGAGATAACCAACTGGACTTACCAACCTGAAACAGGCAAGGCAAACTACAGTGGTACCTCGGGTTAAGTACTTAATTCGTTCTGGAGGTCTGTACTTAACCTGAAACTGTTCTTAACCTGAAGCACCACTTTAGCTAATGGGGCCTCCTGCTGCTGCCGTGCCACCGGAGCACAATTTCTGTTCTCATCCTGAAGCAAAGTTCTTAACCTGAAGCACTATTTCTGGGTTAGCGGAGTCTGTAACCTGAAGCATATGTAACCCGAGGTACACTGTACAGTCACTAATTTTGCATGCTTCCCACCTCCCCACCTATCCCTTTTTCCATTTCCCTTTTTCTTGCGAGCCCGGTAGCAGTATCACCGCCTGCCCTGCGGGTCAGTGTCTACATGTAAGATATGACTAATGACTAATGACCCAGGCAAACAACGATCTGGATTAAAAATGGCCACAACTTTATTGATTACAGACCTAGGTGGAATTTTGGCTCAGGCATCAAGTGTACAGTGGTGCCTCGCAAGATGAAATTAATTCGTTCTGCAAGTTTTTTCTTCTTGCGAGTTTTTCGTCTTGCGAAGCACGGTTTCCCATAGGAATGCATTGAAAATCAATTAATGTGTTCCTAGGGAAACCGCTTGCCAGGCTGGCGGTGCGGAGAAGGGCTTTTCTCCCCACCGCAAGCCTTCAGGACAGGTACGGGAACAGAGGGGAAGGCGCACAGCGCTTCTCCTCTGTTCCTGGGGCTTGCGGTGGGAGGAGGGTTTTTCCTCCCCACCGCCAACATTCAGAACAGCATTCTGAATGTTGGCGGTGGGAAGGAAAACCCTCCTCCCACCGCAAGTCTTCAGGACAGCCATCCGAAGGCTGGCGCGGGGAGAAGGTCTCTCCGCCCCACCGCCAGCCTTCGGAGGAGCCTTCCGAAGCCTGGCGGCGGGAGGAGGTCTCTCCGCCCCACCGCCAGCCTTCGGAGGAGGTCCGAGGACAGTGGGGAAGACGCGCTGCGCTTCCCCGCTGTCCCGGAGATTTCCCTATGGGCTTTCGTCTTGCGAAGGAAGCCCATAGGGAAATTCATTTTGCGAAGTGCCTCCAAAACGGAAAACCCTTTCGTCTAGCGGGTTTTCCGTCTTGCGAGGCGTTCGTCTTGTGGGGCACCACTGTATAGGCATCCATTTCAGCCTCCTGCTGGAGGGTCGTGCCAGGATTACCGCCTCTCCAACACATTGATTACTGAGTTGGCTGTCCTAAGGCCACCGTTGAGAGCCCTATGGCCCATCTGCCAGACACTTGGCTTCAGGACAGGGACATCCACCGAGACCCTTTTAACGAGGTACCCTGAAAATTCCACTGGTTCAGGGCAGGGTGATGCATCACTTCACCCCACACTTGAAGACTAGGATTTGACCCAATGCCTTAACCACCCAAAGAGGCAAAACCTCTAGACCAGTCAATTTGTCTTCAGGGAACTTCCTTCCTGGCTCTTTTCTCCATTTCCCTTTGTCTTGGAGTTTTTGCTCTATATTGCCTTTGCTTTGGTCCTGACATCCTTGCCTTCTGTTAGCAATGCATCCCTCACTCTCCACCACCAAGTTCTCCTTATATTTGATTAAAATACAGTGGTACCTCGGGTTAAGAACTTAATTCGTTCCAGAGGTCCGTTCTTAACCTGAAACTGTTCTTAACCTGAGGTACCACTTTAGCTAATGGGGCCTCCCGCTGCTGCCGCGCCACCACCACGCTATTTCTGTTCTCATCCTGAAGCAAAGTTCTTAACTCGAGGTACTACAATCATACCTCGGGTTGAAGTCGCTTCAGGTTGAGCGTTTTCAGGTTACGCTCCACGGCGACCCAGAAGTAATGGAACGTGTTACTTCTGGGTTTCGCCGCTCGCGCATGCGCAGATGTTCAAAATGATGTCACGTGCATGCGCGGAAGCAGCAAATCGCGACCCGCACACATGCAGACATGGGTTGCATTCTGCTGTGGATGCAAACGGGGCTCCGGAATGGATCCCATTCACATCCTGAGGTACCACTGTATTTCTGGGTTAACGGAGTCTGTAACCTGAAGCGTCTGTAACCTGAAATGTCTGTAACCCTAGGTACCACTGTAAACTGAGCGTGCGCTCTCTCTCTCTCTCTCTCTTTCTTCCTCTCTCTCTCTCTCACACACCAGGAAATAACCTTCTGTATTCAAAGCCAATTCATGTTAAATTGGATATCATGTCCACTTGAAGGCCTCATGGACTCATTCCCAAAGCCTTCCAAGACACTGGCTGTTGAATGGTCACTTTAAATGTAAAGGTTCATCATTGTTCCACCCGATGTGTATGTCTTTAAGGGGCCAAAGCAAAATGACGAGACCCAGCTTTGCAGCTGTGAAACATAGCAGGTGCTGCTGAATTGTGTTAATCAAGCTGTGTCAGCAATTGGGTATAGTATATAAGGAGCAGCACCTAGCTCTCCCATTACCCTGCGGGATGGGTTGGTGGTTGGGTCATGTTTGTTTGTTAATGTATTTAGTGTAAAAGGAGTTTTTGTTTTTGTAATTAAAACCTTGTTTAAGTTATTTTTGAGTCCCTTTTTAATGCATGGTCTCCCCAGCAAGCTCTCTGCAGCGCTACCATACTGCAAATAACCAACATCTTTGGTTATGGGCCCAGATGCTGAGTGGATGACTGCATATTTTTGGACTCTGAGAAAGGTTTGAAAACTCCTTCTCCTGTTAGCGTAGTTCTGTGGGTCTGGAAGAGTTCCAGAATGGTTGACCGGGTTCCAGAAGCTGAGAAGGCTCTAGTCTTCCCACAGCTGACAGATGAGAACTATAGTTTATGGTCTTTTTGGGTGGAGGCGCAAGCTCTCTGCAGCGCTACCATACTGCAAATAGCCAACACTGGCATCGGGGCCGAAACATTTCGGAAAATGCAACCGCAAAAAATAAATGCAGTCCTTTAAAAAAATCAGAAACAGCGTCCTTTTAACAAATGGTCTAAATTGTATCTGCTTCACATACAACAAAGAGTTTTGTTTGGCCCAAAGCATTATCAGAAAGCAGTTTGCCTTGCTGTTGTCGGAAGGGTGGTGTCAATATTTAACGGCCGTACAGCATGCAGCAGTTTTATTCTTACCAAAATAGCACTGCAAAGTGACTTGCTAAGCCACCTTGTGTTATTGGTGCTATAGGATTTTCAAAGCAAAAAACCAATACAAGGGATTAATGGTTAAGGTTATGCAAAATCCATTTAATCAGCATGGCTAATTTTAGCTTTAACTAAAGCTGCTGGCAATGGCATATGCATTTCGCTCTGGGGCTTTCCTTTTAAATAATGATAGAATACACTTTTAAAAGGTAAATTTATCTTAACTGAGGGCCTACCTAATGCTCTTTAATTGCTGAAGGAGTGATTTGAATAGCATTTGCATGAAGAAAAAGGAGGGATTCTTCAGAGGTGCCATTTCAAAACTGTCAAGTAAGCATTTCAGTTCTTTGCAGTTAGCTCATTCTCTTATTGAATACTCAGTAGGTAAGTAAAGCATCAACCCAGAACTTCACTTCTGGGGCCAATTATACAAATTATAACCCTTCACCTTTCAGGAAAAGACGAGGGAAATCCAAAACCTTGAAAGATAGATGGAAAGAAAAGTCCTAAACAACGGGAACGTTCCTCTTAGAAAAATGCCCTTTTCTCAGCTCGAGACAGGGAGGTCAAGTATCCAAAATTATTTTACGATGCAAGTTTTCTGTCTAATTGAAGAGTTACCACACAGGAGAGGATTTAGTTCTACATTAAGACTTTAAATCAAGCGTGAAGCGGATTAAGCCAAATGTTAAAAGCGTTATTATAAACAGAGTTCTTTCAAACCAAGAAAGCCCAAGAGGAAATGAAAGTTGTGTTCCTTCCTTGCCGTTTCCATTTGGCCTGCTGTGCTAGCATACTCTCGACTGCTGGGGCAGAACTACATATTACACATGGCTCTGAACTGTGACCAAATATGGCAACATTATATTGAGTTTCCCACCTCCTTCCCCACACTGCAGAGGCCTGCTGACCCGATGTGCTGAGTTTTTATATTTTTTATCACAACATTCCCTCAAACAGATGGTCAAAAACACTGATGGAAGCAAAAAAAACCCAATGCAATCTCATAGTGTCCTTCTCCACCAGTTATTTAACCATGAGAGCAGTGGCAAGGAAACACATAACACAAGGACTTCAAACTGAGGGCAAAAGGAAGTAGGAAATGTTGCAGCCGAGTAGGGCCAGCCCCAAGACATTTTGGCACTTGAGGCAAACTACAAAATGGCATTCTCCTCACCAGGGAAGAAGTGGGGAATGACAATCAGGAACAACGCAGGAGGGGGTAATAAAGTTATCAACATTGGGAATAAGGGGGAGCAAAGATTCATGTCAGGAGGAAGGAAGGTGTGGTGTTTGTCCTCCTAGGTGTGTGACATCATACTGGGTTCATAAGAAAAGGGTTAACTAATTGTAAAATGACTAACCAATGGGAACCCAGGGGGCGGAGTTAACTGTGTATAAGGTTTAAGCACAGAGGGGTTTTTTTTTGGAGAGTTAGAGTGGTTGAGAAGACATTCTGGAGTTAGAAGAAACAGAGAAGATAAGTCTGTGGGTTGGGCTAGTCCGGTGTGAGTGAGAGAATTTGTTAAGAGGAGTCAGACAAACAGTTGAGATAATCAGTCAGAAGGTATTTAGGAAGGTATAGGCCAGTAAAGAAATTAAAGTTAAGGTACTAACAGGAATATTATCGGAGAAACCATAAACTCGTTAATGTTTGTAAAATAAACTTGGGGTTTTTGGTTCACTTTTAACAACTGACTGGACTCAGTGTTTTACCAGAGAGTACAGTGGTGTCCTGCAAGACGAATGCCTCACAAGACGGAAAACTCGCTAGACGAAAGAGTTTTCCGTTTTGGAGGTGCTTCGCAAAACGAATTTCCTATGGGCTTGCTTCGCAAGACGACAATGTCTTTGCGAGTTCCTGCTGGTTTTTTTCCCTTCCCCCCCCTTTTTTCTAATCCGCTAAGCCGCTTATCAGCTGATCCGATCAGCAGATAAACCGCTAAAAGCCGCTAATAGCGCTAATAGCGCTAATCCGCTAATCCATCAATGGGCTTGCTTCGCAAGACGAAAAAACCGCTAGATGAAGAGAATCACAGAACAGATTCTTTTCGTCTTGCGAGGCACCACTGTAACTGGTTGGTGGCAGGGGGGAAGCGAGCACAGTGGTGGCACAGGGATCAATAGTCCGTTAAATGTCTGGGGACCCTGTGTGATCACCACAGAAAGGAATCAAATCAACCTTATCTGAAGGTTGAACTGGTAATCAAAGGCAGGGGTCAGCAAATTAAGGCCCCTGGGCCAGAGCAGGCCCACCTGGCTCCTAGATCCAGCTCGCGCCGCGAAACCGGAACCCGCCACGAAGCCGAGACTCCTGGCGATGGTGATGGGAGGAAGAGGCTGAACGGTGGCGGCTCTGCCAATCAAATGCCTCAGCAGCGTTTGGTAGAGCCGCCGCCGCTAGGCCTCTTCCTCCCACCGCCGCTGCTGCCCTTCAACGAATGAGGCATGCGGCAATCCAAGAAGGCAGTTGGGGGTGGGGTGGGGAGGATGACTACGGCTCCCTGAGGAAAAGGTTTGCTGACCCCTGATCAAAGGCCTTCGCCAGGGAGAAAGGGTCCCACTCTGAATCACACCAGGTGGGGGCAGAGCCCAGGAAACCCCAGGGGGCGGCTGTGGCCTTCACACAGGATCCCCGGATGTTTCACCGTCTATTGATCCCTGTGCCACCACTTTATTTCTCACTGCCACCACCCAGGCCCTACCTGGTACAATACTGAGTCCAGTCAGGGTTAAACTGGAACATACCGTATTTTTTGCCCTATAGGACGCACTTTTTCTGCTCCAAAAATGAAGGGGAAATGTGGGTGCGTCCTATGGGGCAAATGCAGGCTTTCACTGAAGCCTGGAGAGCGAGAGGGGTTGGTGCGCACCGACCCCTCTCGCTCTCCAGGCTTCAGGAGAGCCCCAGCGCCAGCCCCACAAGGTCAGGGGACAGAGGGAGGCGGAACGCCGCCATCCCGCTGTCTCCTGAAGTGGTTTGGAGGCTGACGGCGGGGAGACCCCGCCGCCAGCCCCACCACTCCTGGGACAGCAGGGAGACGCGCTGCGTCTCCCTGCTGTCCCCGGACCTGATCTCCAGGCGGGCGGCGGGGAGAAGAGCGCTTCTCCCCGCTGCCTGCCCCACAAGCTCCAGGGACAGCAGGGAGACGCAGCTCGTCTCCCCGCTGTCCCCGGACCTGATCTGAAAGCGGGCGGCGGGGAGAAGAGCCCTTCTCCCCGCTGCCGGCCCCACAAGCGCCTGGGGGGGAAATAAATTTTTTTTCTTTATTTCCCCCCAAAAAAACTTGATGCGTCCTATGGGCCGGTGCGTCCTATGGGGCGAAAAATACGGTAAACTTCTGTTTATTTATTGCAGTTTAACAAGTATGTGGTTTCATAAACAGTATCAGTCAAGTACATTCATGAGGTGCCTATCCAGACCTATAACTTCCGCTACCTCCTCTCACTCACTAAACCACCTCTCAGATATTTACTTGTCTTCCTAGCTCCTAACTGTTCCTGACTCAGCTTATTTCGCTACACTAACTCAACCTACTGCCAGACTCTATCCCAATTCACTCCCACTCCAACCAACCACCCAACTCCCAACGAACTCCTCCTTCGCCCCTCCCAGAGCTGGTTTTATAGTCCCTCTGACTCCACCCCCTGGGTTCTGATTGGGTAACTTGTTTAACTATTTCACCTCCAGCACTCTCATATGTTAACGTCACAGCAGCTCCTGCCATTTCCTCCCCAGGTGTGAGAGACCAGTAGTGTCTCCCATCTGCCGTGAGATGCCACTGTGGAAGCGACACGAGGCAGTGGCAGATGCAGCGTCTAAGGAGCCTGCCACAGCCGCTACTGCCACCGTGGCAGCCATGGCAGGCAATGTGTTTTTTTGGAGATCAGATCAGCTGCTCCTGTAGATCCTGTGGCCCCAGGCTGATGCCTCACCTTGCCCAGCAACTGAGGCAAGATCAGTATCACCCAGGGCGGATAAAAATCAATGATTAAAAAATAATAATAATCAGATTTTTGAAATTTAAATTGGATTTTTAAAAAAATAAATAAATTGGATTTTTAAAATAAAATGCTTTCGGAGGACAAATCTTTCTAAAGATAGTTTTCTATTTAAGTTACATTATAGTCCAAAGGTTATTCATCAGGAAAAAAAGATTTGTTTTCAGTTTTTCGTGTGTACTAAAACTCAGTCTAAGCTGTTGTTTTTAAAAACCGTTTATCCACATCAGTTAACAAACATGGATACATATGCTATAATGTTATTGTTTTAGTTAAATAAATTGTTTAAATTGTTATTAAGGATATGCTTCTGTTTCTTCTTCCAATAAAGTACAGTGGTACCTTGGGTTAAGTACTTATTCCGTTCCAGAAGTCCGTTCTTAACCTGAAACAGTTCTTAACCTGAATACCACTTTAGCTAATGGGGCCTCTTGCTGCTGCCATGCCGCCGGAGCACGATTTCTGTTCTTATCCTGAAGCAAAGTTCTTAACCTGAGGTACTATTTCTGGGTTAGCGGAGTCTGTAACCTGAAGCGTCTGTAACCCAAGGTACCACTGTACAGCAGAAAAGTTGTCCAAATATAAACAGTTAACTTATTAAACCTCACAATAATTTCATAATTATCTGTCTATTTATTTCTAATAGTTTAACTAAATCAGTAATTTTTGATATAACTGTAAAAACTACTCTGAAAATTTATTATTCCAAAAATGAAATAAGATTATACCAGCAAAAATGAGTTTTTCTGTAAAAAAAATGATTTAAATCAAGTCTTGCTGACTAGTGATTTAAATCGTGATTTAAAACTGATTTGATTTAAATTAAATCCACCCTGGTATTACCTGCTTCCTCCAGCAGACTTCACTTAGAATCCTTACCATCAACTGAATCTCAAAATTATTTACAAATATACATCATTCATTTATCTGAGAAAACAGTAAGTGCCTTAAAGGCCAATCCAGCTGGGGTACAGCGGATTTAAAACTATATACAGATTCTGACTGCCGCTCAGAAATGAACGAAGTGGTTTTTTATATATATACAGTGGGCGATTCTCTTTGGAATACTTCCCCAGGGAAATTGTTAAGTGGAATCTTAACAGGCAACATAGCATTTATTGTGCTCTCTAGCTTATCTTGTTCTTTGTAGACTCTTGCCTTAAAGGAGGACTGCGCAGATTTCTTTTTGAGCCAAAGCATTGTCTAAATGAAAAATGTGACTCCAAATCCAATTTAACATTCAGGGTGACAAATGCATAAATCAAGGCATTAGAGCATGGGTAGGCAAACTAAGGCCCGGGGCCCAGATCCGGCCCAATCGCCTTCTAAATCCGGTCCGCGGATGGTCTGGGAATCAGCGTGTTTTTACATGAGAACGTGTCCTTTTATTTAAAATGCACCTCTGGGTTATTTGTGAAGCATAGGAATTTGTTCATTATTTTTTTTACCAAAATATAGTCCGGCCCCCCACAAGGTCTGAGGGACAGTGGACCGGCCCCCTGCTGAAAAAGTTTGCTGACTCCTGCTTTAGAGGGACCGTCCCCCCACCCCAGAGAGCCACATATTTTCAAGGTAATTTGCATAAATATACACAGGTTGTATATGTGTGTATTTCTTATTGAAATGGTAAGCATGGCACTAGGCTGAACCACTGCAGATATGGAATCGTATAACTGACTGTCCTCCTTTTTTTTTTAACTTCCTGTTGTAGCCTTATGAGGCTTTGCCCTCGGGTGGGAAAAATATTGCGCCTGGGAAAGGGAAGTGGGAGTCAACAGACACTCAAGGAATAGTTTCGGAGAAAAGGCTTTTATTTCTACCATCCATGAACTGGTAGAAGGAGCAAGTGTGATAAGTCACAAAAAGCATGCACGAGTTCACAATCATGTGCACAAGCATATATACCCCTTTCCAGTTCCCTCCTCCTTTCTCCTCCCTCAGGAGTCCTGCCCCATGTTGAGGTTCCTGAGCATGTACAGAAAGCTGTCTTGGGACTATTGTGGACTCTTGGCAGGAAAGGGGGTGAGGGGGTTTTCAGAGTGTTCCCGTTGTTTCATTCTTGTGCTTTGGCATGGTTCCCGGAGAGAAAGCAAGTTGCAATGTGGTTCTGAGAAAGGCCTGAGAAGACAATGGGCTCTGTTCTCTACCTTGTTGGAATCTTTTTAGTTACAGCAAGCGGAATGTTTCTGATGCTTAGCTGCTGAGAAAATGATTTTGAAAAGCTTTGAGAAGCTTTGAGCCTGCTTTGGTGGGGGGTGACTTCGGGCCTAGGTGAGGTCACCTGTCCTCACCTTCCTTCACTGTATAACAAAAAGCAGGTGGCACTGTGGTCTAAACCACAGAGCCTGGGACTTGCCGATCAGAAGGTTGGCGGTTCGAATCCCCACGATGGGGTGAGCTCCCGTTGCTCGGTCCCTGCTCCTGCCAACCTAGCAGTTCGAAAGCACATCAAAGTGCAAGCATATAAATGGGTACCACTCTGGCGGGAGTGTTTAGCCCCCTTCAGGTATTCCATATAGTGGGAAATACAAACATGGGAGGAGGTTGGTGGAGAATGTGTGTACTAGTTTTTCAGCTGTTTTGGACTACAGTTCCCATCATCCCTGAACACTGGTTCTGCTAGCTAGGGATGATGGGAGTTGTAGTCCAACAAACAGCTGAAAAACCCAAGTTTAGGAAACCCTGATTTAAATGGATGGGATTTAATACATCCTGACCTAGGTTATGCCTTCCCAAACCTTTTCTCCAACCCAACAAGAATAAATGTGCTCTTCTTTCTTGACCACTGACCCAAAGTTCTGATTAATGTTGTTTTAAGTTATTTCCAATGTCTTTCTTAATTAATAGATAGCTATTGACCTATTGAGCACCTCTTCTTCATTTGTTTATTGGGGTGGAGGGAGAGTACAGGCTTTAATTCACTGAAACTTGCTTGCACAAAAGCAAGCAATCACTAACTTGCCATGGGTAGCAATGTGGGAAATGAAATGTTTAAACCAATGTGGGAAATGACATGTTTCTAGACTTAAAATCAATTAGAAACAGTATCTTAAAGGCCTGAAGTGGAACCCAAGTGTTAACCATAGTTTAGCTATCACAGTAAACCTTGGTTTAGAGAATGAAGCTGTGGCGTGTATATGAATGCACAAGCCTGTGGCCTCTTTAGGAGCATCTAAGCCCGGGTTGCAAAACTTGTGGCCTTCCAAAAATAATTGTATTTACAACTCCCAACATCAGCGCTGACAACATTCTGACTGGGGCTGATCGGAATTGAAGCTGACAGCCTCTGGAGGGCCAGAGGTTACCCCATGCCAAAGATTCTCTCTCACAAACACAAATCTTTGGTTTGGAGGGTGATCTGAAGAGAGCCACTGTGTTTCTTAGATAGTCCTAAAGAAAAGGATGATGGTCTAGTACAGGGGTCTGCAACCCGCGGCTCCGGAGCCGCATGTGGCTCTTTTACACCTTTGCCGCGGCTCCGGGGCGGATACTAGTGAGGGGAGGAGGCGCATTGTGCGCCCCGACACTCCCCACTGTGGTGGGCGCTGTACTGGCTGTGACGTCGCATGGGGGCGGTGCGTGCGTTAGTCATGCACCGTCCCGACGTCACGTTCCTGCCCGCCCGATACATTGTAAGGGGCATGTACGCTGGTCACGGCATTGAAAGGGGGCATGTACGCTGGTCACTGTTTTGAAGGGGAGTGAAGAACACACACACACAAAAAGGTAACTTGTTAATTTAACGTTTATTTCTATGAGGAGGAGTAATTCTGAGGGGTCAAACAAAGAAATAATAAAAAAGTGACAAAAAAGTTATTTTTATAATGACGAGTTTTGCGGCTCCCAGTTTTTTTTTCTTCGGAAACGGGTCCAAGTGGCTCTTTTTGTCTTAAAGGTTGCAGACCCCTGGTCTAGTAACTAGGTGGAAACAATAATACAGTGAAGGCTTTAAGAGGAATGGCTTTGTCAACCAGAACTGCCAAAGATTGCAGTCTTGCCTGGGAGTTAGTCTAAGTTTCCTATTTTACAAAGGGTGATCAGTCCAGTCAAAGACTAGTTTAAAGAACCATAAGAAGGGAAAGCAGAGACCACCACCTTGCAGCTGTCCGTCAATAGCAACATCTCTAGTCAGTACAAATGCTGCCTGGTGTTTTGCCCGCTATGGTGAAATGTATTGTATTTCTAAGGGACGCTGGTGGCACTGTGGTCTAAACCACAGAGCCTAGGGCTTGCCAATCAGAAGGTCGGAGGTTCGAATCCCTGCAACGAGGTGAGCTCCTGTTGCTCAGTCCCAGCTCCTGCCAACCTAGCAGTTCAAAAGCACGTCAAAGTGCAAGTAGATAAATAGGTACTGCTCCGGCGGGAAGGTAAACGATGTTTCCGTGCACTGCTCTGGTTCACCAGAAGCGGCTTAGTCATGCTGGCCACATGACCTGGAAGCTGTATGCCGGCTCCCTCGGCCAGTAAAGCAAGATGAGCGCCGCAACCCCAGAGTCGTCCGCGACTGGACCTTATGATCAGGGGTACCTTTACCTTTTATTGTATTTCTAATTAAGTTAAAATAATTATTTCCAAGTTTGCACATATACCGGTATATTTAAGTTGCCATGTGCACCTTTTGTGCAGATTTGTGTGCTATTTGTCATAGCTGTCAACTTTCAGAATTGAAAATAAGGGATCAGCAGCCTCACCTGTGCCGGGGACAGTCTACGGGATATCTAACAATCCGGGATAGCAGCAGGAAGTAGCGGGAAACGGCGCTGGAATAAGGGAATTTCCTGCAAAAAAAGGGAAGGTTGACAGCTATGCTCTTTTGTCCTCTCTTTTGGCAATACATTTTGGACAATGCACAACTGACCACCCTATGAGAAGACATACATAGGATTGCACATTGCAATTGGACTCCTGGTAGCCCCCTACCCCTACCCCTAACCAAAACTATTCCAAGAACAACAAAAATGCATAGCCTACGCATTCGTAACAAAGTAAATATGTACAGGGCAAAAGCTGATTGCATTCATGCATCTCCACAAGGTCTAGGTCATACTATTTTTATATTTAATATATCAAGTGCTATAAACAAATCTCAGCAGAACCGCAATAGACTGCAGGTGCTGCAAGCTATTCTGCCCATGGCTTTGTGCCAAGAGAAGAGGTTTTTTTTTTTTTTGCTGACACATGGACCTTCTTTATTTAGCCCCCCCCTCCCCCCAATTAACTGCTGCTAAAATAAAGTTCTCTAACCTAGACCATGTTCTGTTTATTGCACATTCATCTGATCCCTTTTGACTTTCTTCCAACTAGCATACACGAGTTAGTTTGTTTTCAGTATTTGATCTATTTCACCCATGGATGCAGCATTTTTAATAGTACCAGCAAATTTGTGCTCGACTGGTATTTGTCCAAGCAAATGGTATTGCCGCTTCTGCAATTGCTGAGAAGTCCCAGGACTCAGCTACACAGCTGTAAAGAAAATGTTTTAAATTTGTTGTAAGGTGAAATATACAAATGTGACACTAGATGGCGAGAGTGAGCTATGCAAAATTCAATGTATTTTTCAAAAAAAAAAAATTAAAAATCATTTTCACAGCTTTTTTCATATATGTGCATATACCACCCCAATGATGTATATAGAGTTTGCTTTCTGCTGGATGAGAGCTCTCTAGATACTGAATGTGGCAGTTCCCACAGAATGAAAAAAAGCTACAAATTATGGATTAAACCACAGAGCCTAGGACTTGCCGATCAGAAGATCGGCGGTTCAAATCCCCGCGACAGCGTGGCTCCCGCTGCTCAGTCCCTGCTCCTGCCAACCTAGCAGTTCGAAAGCACGTCAAAGTGCAAGTAGATAAATAGGTACCGCTCCGGCGGGAAGGTAAACGGAGTTTCCGTGCGCTGCTCTGGTTCGCTAGAAGCGGCTTAGTCACTTGGCTACATGGCCACATGACCCGGAAGCTGTACGCCAACTCCCTCGGCCAATAAAGCGAGATGAGTGCCGCAACCCCAGAGTCGGTCACGACTGGACCTAATGCTCAGGGGTCCCTTTACCTTTATGGTTTCCAAACCCAGTTTGGAAAGAAGTACCCATCATTTGCTAATTTGAATGTGAGTGGGGGCTCCGCATGAGTCGGCAGAGCACATATAAGGGCACCCCACTCTGTTACACCCCATTACACCATGCCCCCTTCCACCCTCGTTGCAGCCCATGGATCAGCGATCACACATCCATTAGATATACCTAAAATGGTTGCCACCTATACAGTGGTACCTCGGGTTACATGCGCTTCAGGTTACAGACGCTTCAGGTTACAGACTCCGCTAACCCAGAAATAGTGCCTCAGGTTAAGAACTTTGCTTCAGGATGAGAACAGAAATCGTGTTCTGGTGGCACGTGGCAGCAGTAGGCCCCATTAGCTAAAGTGGTACCTCAGGTTAAGTACAGTTTTAGGTTAAGAACGGACCTCCAGAATGAATTAAGTTCTTAACCCGATGTACCACTGCAATGGCAAATATTTTGCCTGAACCAGAAACTGAGCACATAACTGTAGGAGAGAGAACTGTTGGAGGGGATGGAATAGGAAGTCCTTATTTTCATCGGAGAAATGTTGGAGGGTATGCTTTTGCCGCTTGGCCAGGTGCAAGAACCAGCCTTAAAACTTTCCTGAGAACAAAATATCCATCTATTCTAGACGAATCTGAAACGGCAACCCTGGCACACAGCTGCATCTTGCTTACATGGTCTGAGCCTCTCTCTCCACTTACGCCTGTTTTACAAATGTGTTTGGTTATTTATCGCCACATTTTCTTCACCCGGTTTGCAAATTGACTACTGCTGCTCTGCTAATTGTTCGAGTAATTTAGTGAGTACCGACATTAAATTTAGTGCCTTGTAATTCTTCCCTCTCCTGACAAGTTCTCCACCATTTTATGCTTTGAAATTATTTCTGCGCTTTCATTTCCCTGCATTAGTACTACACAGTGCGGTTCTATGCGTGTGTGCTCAGATGGAGGTGCCTATAAACAGGGAGGGGCAGAATTCAAGGCTGCAAGGTCTACTTTGTTTTTCCTAGGACCCTCGAGATGCATCAATCAGCGTCTGAGGTAAAAGGCATACGCTTGGAAGAATTGTGAGCTCAGTGACTTGTCTCGAGTACCAGAAATAAAAGGTCTCTCTCTCTCTCTCTCTCTCTCTCTCTCTCTCTCACACACACACACACACACACACATCATATCTGTCAACTTACAGATTTGAAAATAAGGGACCAGCAGCCTTGAAGATAAGGGACCACCAGCCAAAATAAGGGATTTTAGTCAACCAGTTAAAAAGGGACCAGGTAATTTTGGAGAGCAGCTGTGCTGGTCCCGGGGGTAAGGTACCTTGGGTGTAGCAGAGTCCACACGAAGAGGGGCGAGGTCCGAGGCAGAGAGCCGGGCGGGGAACAGGAACGCTGGAACAAGAAGCTGTGCAGGGAGCAGGAACACCGGATGGTCGGGAACAGGAGGCCGAGCAGGGAACAGGAGTACCGGATAGTCAGGAACAGGAAGCCGAGCAGGGAACAGGAGTACCGGATAGTCAGGAACAGGAGGCCGAGCAGGGATCAGGAACACAGGAAGGTCCGAAGCCAACAACGACGTTGCTCCCGCAACCTGGGGCCGGGCTGACTGGGCTTTTATCCTCTTCTAAGGCCAGGGGCGGTCCCAGCCCCCAGGAGCCCCGCCTCCTCTGGCCTTAAGGCGAGCACTCCTCCTGGGGGCAACTAGTTCCCTTCGCCTCTCTGCTCTAAGCCTCTGCAGATCAGGAGAGGCCGAAGGGTTACTGGGCCCTGGAGGAGGCTCACCTGTGGCCACTGAGTCGTCAAGCCTCTCTGGGGCCAGAAGGGTTTCACCTGGGGCCAGCTCCTGATGCACTGCCACAGGTGCAGGTTCTTCAGCATCTAGGCCTTGCCCCAGTTCAGCCGGCCCTGGAGGCGGGGACTCTTGTGCAGGCTGGGATTCCTCTGTTTCATCCTCCGAATCGGAATCCCAGGCCATCACACCATCCCCCCTCCCAGGCCCCCCCCTCAACCGAGGGTCCGGACCCGGCTTGCCGGGGTACGTCGCATGGAACTCTCGGAGGCAGGCAGGTGCGTGGACGTTGGCCGCTGGTTCCCAGGAACGGTCCTCCGGTCCGTACCCCTTCCAGTCAATGAGATACTGCAGCTTTCCCCTGCGGTATCGGGAGTCCAGGATGCGTTCCACCTCGTACTCAGGCTCTCCCCGAACCAACACTGGCTGCGGTCGGGGACGGTTCGGGTGGAACTCGTCGGGTGGGGCCACCGGACTCAAAAGGGACCTGTGGAAGACCGGGTGAACCTTCAGGGTTGCGGGTAACCGGAGACGAAATGCCACAGGAGAGACTTGGTCTACGATAGGGAACGGGCCGGTGAAGCGGGCGTCCAACTTCCGCGAAGGTCGAGAGGGGTGGAGGTGGCGAGTGGAGAGCCAAACCAGGTCACCGACGCGAAGTTCCGGCCCCACCTGGCGGTGGCGGTCGGCCTGGGCTTTGTACGCTTCCTTGGCCTGGTGCAGTTGCTCCACCAAAAGCTGTTGCTGGGACTGGAGCTCTTGAAGCCACTCCGTCACCGCCGGGACCGCGGACGCCGGCAGCACCTCTGGAAACAGCCGTGGATGATAACCATAACTGGCCTGGAACGGGGTCTGCTGGGTGGACGCATTCACCGCGTTGTTATAGGCGAACTCTGCCAATGCCAGGTGGTCGACCCAGTCATCCTGCTGGTAGCTGCAGTAACACCGGAGGTACTGCTCCAGCACCGCGTTCGCCCGTTCCGTCTGGCCATCGGTCTGTGGGTGGTAGGCTGACGAGAGGCAGACCTCTGTCCCGAGGGTCTGGTGTAATGCTCGCCAGAACCGGGATGTGAACTGAACGCCCCGGTCGGACACCACACGCTCAGGTAGGCCATGCAAGCGGAAGACATGCTGAAGGTACAGCTGAGCAGTTTCCTTGGCTGTGGGTACAGATGGACAGGGAGCGCAGTGCACCATCTTGGTGAAATGGTCGGAGAAAACCAGAAGGCAGGTACAGCCACGAGACGAGGGTAAGTCCACTATAAAGTCCAATGAAACCGTGTGCCAAGGGCGCGGTGGAACTGGCAATGGCTGAAGTAGGCCGGGGGGTCGCCCGGTAGGTCCCTTGGCACGCCGGCAGACATCACAACCAGCAACGTAGCGAGCCACGTCAGCCTTCAGGCGGGGCCACCAAAACTCACGACTGACCAGATGGGTGGTCCGATACCGTCCAAAGTGCCCCGCTGCTGGGGCATCATGGGCCATCCGGAGAACCTCCAGCCGTAGTGGCCCTGGCGGGATGTACAGACGACCGTGATGCAGCAGAAGGCCCTGATGCAGGACCAGCCCCGGATACTGTGGGCTGGACCCTTCAGCCAGCTCCCGGAGCCGATCCTGGGCCCAAGCGTCGACCCGCTGCTGTTCCCGCACCCGAACCTGCAGTGGCTGCGCCTCCTGGGTGGCCAGGAATGCAGCCGGAGGTAGGATCGTGGTGGGTTCTGCTTGCTGTACCGTGTCTGCGTTGTCTTCAGGTTTCCGGGACAGGGCATCCGCCTTCTGATTCTGAGAGCTAGGGATGTAGCGGATCCGGAACTGGAACCGGGAAAAGAACAACGCCCACCGGATCTGTCTTTGGTTCAGCTTGCGGGTGGTCTGGAGGTACTCCAGGTTCCGGTGGTCGGTTCTCACCTCCACCGGATGTCGTGCCCCCTCAAGATGGTGGCGCCAGACCTCAAAGGCTACCTTGATGGCCAGTAGTTCCCGCTCCCACACAGTATAGTTACGCTCCGCTGGTAGGAGCTGGCGGGAATAGAAGGCACAGGGTAAGAGTGGCGCTTCAGGCCCAATCTGTTGAGACAAGACGGCACCGAGAGCCGTACTGGAGGCGTCGGTCTCCACCACAAAGGGTCGAGAGGGGTCAGGATGTTGTAAGATTGGTGCCCTCTGGAAACAGGCCTTCAACCCCTGAAACGCCTCCTCTGCCTCCTTGTCCCAGGAAAACGGCGTCTTTGGGCGCAGTAGCCGGGTCAACGGGGTGGTGCGATGAGCATAATCAGCGATGAAGGTCCGGTAGTAATTGGCGAACCCCAGGAAACGCTGTAGGTCCTTGCGGTTCCGGGGTGCCGCCCATTCTCGAACCGCTGTCACCTTCCCCGGGTCCATTTGCACCCCATCTGGAGAGAGCCGGTGACCAAGGAAATCCACAGTCCGCTGATGGAACTCGCACTTGCTGAGCTTTGCGTACAAACGGTGCTCACGCAAGCGCTGCAGCACGGTCCGGACATGTCCCTCATGGTGAGCCGGGTCACGGGAGTAAATCAGTATGTCATCCAAATACACCACCACGTACTTGTCTAACAAGTCCTGAAACACGTGGTTGATGTAGCGTTGGAACACAGCAGGCGCGTTGCACAAACCGAAAGGCATAACCAAATATTCGAACTGCCCGTACCGGGTCCCAAACGCTGTCTTCCACTCATCCCCGGCTCGGATCCGAATCAAGTTGTAGGCCCCTCGGAGGTCCAGCTTGGTGAACACCTGTGCCCCTTGCACCCGCTCCAGCAGCTCCGAGATAAGGGGTAAGGGGTACCGGTCTGGGACGGTAATTTTGTTCAGGGCTCGGTAATCATGGCAAGGGCGGAGTTCCCCACATTTCTTCTTAACGAAAAGCACTGGTGCCGCGGTAGGCGAGGTGGAAGGCCTAATGAACCCACGCTCCAGGTTCTTGCGCAAGAAGTCCTGCAAAGCCTCGCGCTCTGGCTCTGTTAGGGAATATAAGCGACTCACTGGTAAAGGCGCTCCGGGTTGGAGGTCTATGCCGCAGTCGAAAGGCCGATGCGGCGGCAGCTGGTCTGCCCCCCGTTCCTCGAACACGTCCTGGTAGTCCTGGTACACGGCTGGGAGCGTGGGTGCTGCCTCCTCTGAGGGCGCGGCCGCCAGCGTTCCGGATTGAGCATGGGAACATGGGTCTGGGAAGTGCACGGTCCGTTTGACCCAGTCAATCTGAACGTTGTGGGCTTCCAGCCAGTCCATCCCGAGCACCAGGGGGAAGCGGGGCATAGAGGCAATGTCCAAAGTTCGCAACTCCCGGTGCTGCTGGAGACACAGGACCAGGGGCTGGGTCTCCTGAGTAACAGCACCTGAACGCAGAAGTCGTCCGTCAATCGCTTCCACCTGGATCGGTACTGGCTTGTTCCGAAGTGGCACCTGATGATGGGTGGCAAAAGCAGCGTCCATATAGGAGCGGGTTGCCCCTGAATCTACCAAAGCATGGGTGAGGATCCAGGGCCCCCCTGGAGGGTATAAACGTACCGAAACCATAAGATGTTGCAAGTCCATTGGTGCGGGCCCATTCTGTACGGTTTGGGACCCCCGGTAGCTAGGGCCATCAGCTACTGGGGTTGGCGGTTTCCCTGCGGCTGGCGTTTCTCAGGGCAGGACCGAGCGAAGTGTCCACTTCCGCCACAGTAAAGACAGAGATTTCCCTCCCGACGCCGCGCCTTCTCTGCGGGGGAAAGGCGTGGCCGCACTGCCCCGAGCTGCATAGGCTCCTCCATTAAATCAGTTGTGACTGTGGGGCTGCCGGAAAAAGCTGGTGCCGTGTACTGGAAGTGTCGGCGACCCCGGGCCTGACGACGATCCTCCAACCGGTCGTCTATTTGTAGGCTCCGTTGAATGAGGGTGTCCAGCGTGGTGGGGCGTTCCATTGTGGCCAACTGGTCCAGTACCTCGTCCGAAAGCCCTTCGAGATACTGGTCCCGCAGTGCCGAGTCATTCCAGGTCAAGTCCTGTGCCAACAGCCGAAACTCCGTGGTATATGCGGCCACCGTGGACTTGCCCTGTTTCAAACGCCGAATCGCCCGGTTGGCTTGACTCCCTTTCTGGGGGTTGCCGAACGTGGCCTCCAAACGATTGCAAAACCCCGTATAGTCTGCCAGCAAGGGGGAGTCCTGCCTGAGTAGCGGCAACGCCCACTTGGCCGCCTGGTCCTTTAACAAACTAATCAAAAAGTGCACCTTGGTGCGGTCGTCAGGAAAGTTCCGGGCTCGCCCCTGGATATACAGCTTGGCCTGGGCCAGGAACATGGGAAAGCTGGCCGGGGCTCCATCAAACTTCTCAGGCAAAGCCACTGGGTACTTGCCCGGAGCCGGGGCGTCGGCCCCAGGAGCCGGTAGGGCTTCCAAGCGTTGCTGAAGTGCCACAACCGCGTCACTGAGCTGCTGCACGGTGTGAGTCAAGGCCTGGTTCTTCTGGGCCAGAGCCACCAGTGCAGCCGCCTGTTCAGCCATGGCCTCTGGCTCTTCCCGAACGCACCCCTACGAAGGGGGAGTGCGGGTGTGGCGGGAGCAAACTGTGCTGGTCCCGGGGGTAAGGTACCTTGGGTGTAGCAGAGTCCACACGAAGAGGGGCGAGGTCCGAGGCAGAGAGCCGGGCGGGGAACAGGAACGCTGGAACAAGAAGCTGTGCAGGGAGCAGGAACACCGGATGGTCGGGAACAGGAGGCCGAGCAGGGAACAGGAGTACCGGATAGTCAGGAACAGGAAGCCGAGCAGGGAACAGGAGTACCGGATAGTCAGGAACAGGAGGCCGAGCAGGGATCAGGAACACAGGAAGGTCCGAAGCCAACAACGACGTTGCTCCCGCAACCTGGGGCCGGGCTGACTGGGCTTTTATCCTCTTCTAAGGCCAGGGGCGGTCCCAGCCCCCAGGAGCCCCGCCTCCTCTGGCCTTAAGGCGAGCACTCCTCCTGGGGGCAACTAGTTCCCGTCGCCTCTCTGCTCTAAGCCTCTGCAGATCAGGAGAGGCCGAAGGGTTACTGGGCCCTGGAGGAGGCTCACCTGTGGCCACTGAGTCGTCAAGCCTCTCTGGGGCCAGAAGGGTTTCACCTGGGGCCAGCTCCTGATGCACTGCCACAGGTGCAGGTTCTTCAGCATCTAGGCCTTGCCCCAGTTCAGCCGGCCCTGGAGGCGGGGACTCTTGTGCAGGCTGGGATTCCTCTGTTTCATCCTCCGAATCGGAATCCCAGGCCATCACAGCAGCACCGGTTTTTAGCCCTTCGTTTCCAGAGGTTGCTGCTCAAGACACCAGCCGATGAAACACTGCAATTAAATAACTACAAGCAGCAACCACTTTTCGTGCAAAACAAAGTCCAAGCTACGAAGATGATGCTGCAGTTCTGCATCTTTTCTCTCGTGCTCCATCTGCAGCTCTCAGTTCCATCAGGCGAGGCGGGAGGGAGCGGGGGGGGGGAATAGCGCCCGAAGTAAACCCGCAGATCAGATCGTCTATGCTAGTCTCCCACCACAAATCTATGGAGAAGCGCTTGCGGTCCTTCCCTTGTAGCCCTTGGATCACCTGCCCGTGCCTCTGCTGCCTCCTCTTTCCTCCTCTCTCTGAACTGCTTTCTCTATGGTTGCCCTCGCTCTCCTCTCAAGCAATTCATAGGCCGCGCCAGGCTGCCCATCTCATCCGGGTCCTTCAGCGGTGCAGCCGCAGTCCGGCCTAGCAGGAGCAGCGGTGACAGGCAGAAGGGAGGCCCCAGTCCCAGCGGGGAGGGGCTCCCAGGGGCCGAGGCTGGTGATAGGAGGCCGGAGGGGGGTGGGCTGGGCAGCCAAGCAACACAGTTGGAGCCTCCCTCCTCCCTGGCCGGCAGGGAGAGGAGCTGCTTCCTTTGAAACCTGGGAAATTTAAGGGACATCCATCAATAAGGGACAGCAGCAGGACACTGCGCTGGGATAAGGGACTGTCCCTCCAAATAAGGGACGCTTGACAGCTATGGCACACATACACATACACACAAACACCATCTTTCTTCATTTCAGCAATATAAAGGGAGGAGGATTTTGTTGGTATTATTAAGCAATTGGGAGACAAAGATCATTGGCAACATACTACAAATCAGACCTACAAGCAGATACCAATCTATCTTCTGACCACCTCCAATTTACAGAATTGCAAACTTAATGTGTTCCAACGCTACACCTCTCTTTAAGAAAATATTGCAAGGCTTAAGTGATGTCTTCTTCAGAGATTCAGAAAGAAAGCACAAGAAATTTAGGAGGCAGAAAACAGGAGTACAATGGTACCTTGGTTCCCAAACGCCTTGGTTCCCAAACGCCTTGGTTCCCAAACACCGAAAACCCAGAACTAAGTGTTCCAGTTTTCAAACATTTTTCAGAAGCCGAATGTCCGATGCAGCTGTCGGCTATTGTTTCCAGGGCGCCTGCACCAATCAGAAGCTGCACCTTGGTTTTCGAACATTCCAGAAGTCAAACTGACTTCCTGAACTGATTAAGTTTGGCGCTTTTGTTTTTGCTATTTATTTTGCGTTTTTGTTTTTGAGTTAATTTTTGTTTTCAGTTAATTTGTTTTTGTGGCTGTGTGGAACCCAGTTCAGCTACTGACTGATTGATTGTGGATTGATTGCGGAAATGAATAAAAGCCCCCCATCCAAACAATCACTATCATCAGTGCAGGTAGGTAAGAATTTTTTTTAAAAAAATTATCATCTACAATATTGTCTTATTTATGTTATAGTACAGTGCGTTGATTATTGCTTTCATTTTATGGATCAACAGTCTCATTAGAGAGTAAAAATCATGTTAAATTGCTGTTTTAGGAGCTGTTTTTAAAAGTCTGGAATGGATTAATCCGTTTTGCATTACTTTCTGTGGGAAAGCGCGCCTTGGTTTTGGAATGGACTTCCAAAACGGATTAAGTTTGAGAGCCAAGGTACCACTGTACTTCAGATACCCCGCTCTGCCCTGCTCTACCAACCACTATTGCTTATACAAAGTAAAGACCAATTGTCTATATCAGGGGTCAGCAAACTTACCGCGCCTCGGGCCGGTGTCTCCAGTGCCGATCGCGCAGCAGGCTGGAGGGCAGGGGAGTGCGTGCCCATAAGCATGCACACACGCTAGTTCCGGTGCACTTCCGGGTCGGAGGAGCACCGTAAATACAGTGGTACCTCTAGATGCGAACGGGATCTGTTCTGGAGAACCGTTCACATCTAGAAGCAAACGTAATCCGTGTCCACGCATCTGCGGGTCAGGTTTCGGCGCTTCTGCGCATGCGCGTGACATCATTTTGAGCTTGGGGTATAGCTGTCAACTTACAGATTTGAAAATAAGGGACCAGCAGCCTCAAAAATAAGGGATCAGCAGCCAAAATAAGGGATTTTGCTGAGCTTATACAGAAATCCGGCACTGATGGAGCCATGCTGCTTTGGCTGCGACTGACTGTGTTTTGCAGGGGGTTGGACTAGATGATCCTAAGGGTCTACAACTCCGACCAAAGAAGAGGGGCAGACAAAACTGATGAACGACGTCGAGATGGCAAAGCTTACAGGCAGAGTTAGAAACCAGGAAGAGGACCTCTTTAATAAAGAATGGGGAAAGTTTATAATTTAGTTGAAGAGCTATTGGAAAGAGTTACATACATTGGTAGGATTGACAGAAAACTTGTATGAAAAATTTGAACTATGGATGGACAAATGATTTATAAAAATAGAGTTATGAAAGGGATGCAGAGGGGGAAATCACTACATTAAGATGCTGCACTGGTTGGAGGTGATGCTAAGCAGCATGTCGGGGCTGCCGTCGTCCTGGCGCAAGGAGTTCCATCGGCCCTTCCCCGCCCGAGAGAGAGGGAGGGAGGGAGAGAGACTCTCACCCATGCCGTCCGCGAGCCTGGCATGAGGCAGTTGCGGCGCCACGACGGCCGCTGAAGCGCCGCCCTTCTGTGTCCCTCCTCATCCCCTCCTCGTCCTCCTCCCTCAGGCCACCTCCTCAGCCGCCGCCGCCTCCGGCTTCCCCTGGCAGCACGGCAGAAGCCTCGCAAGAGAGGGGCTGCCTGCCCGCTCGCCGCCACCTGTCTCCTCACAATGCGCCCCTGAGGGGGGAAAGGGAGAGACCGAGACACGGCAGCTTGTGCACTCGCTCTCTCAAGGTGGAGGACCCCGAGCCGCTGCTTCCCTCCCGAGCCGGGCGAGCATGAAACCCGGGAAATTTAAGGGACATCATCAATAAGGGACAGCAGCGGGACACGACGCTGGGATAAGGGAGTTTCCCGCCAAATAAGGGACGGTTGACAGCTATGGTTTGGGGACCCCTGGTCTATATCTTATAACAGAGAATCTGTTGTTTTGAGGGCAGGATTACAGCATTGTGGGGGGTTGGACTAGATGACCCTCAAAAAATTCTATGATTTTTTGATTACCAGCAGTTCTCTAGGGTTTCAATCAAGAATCCTTTCCATCTGCAGATGCCAGGGACTGAACTGGGAATTCTCTGCATGCCCGTCTACTACTGAGCTATGGCCTTGCTCAGAAGCAGAATTTCACTTACAGATCCAAATGAACAACTTAATGTCAGCGCTCCAGCAACCTTTTCAAAGAACCATGTGATATGTTTATTACCAAAGATAACATTGCATAATATTAGATGACTATAGGCAAGACTATCACCATTGGGGAAATACGGGTTTGTTTTTTTTCTCAGGTATTCAGAATGTGTTCTTAACTACATCCGAAATTACACATGAAACAAATTTACAGAGTCTTTAACACCAATTTTAATGAAAAAGGGTGTTATGGAAAGATCAGATCTGCAGGGAAAATAGGTAACCTTTCAAATTAGTATTCCCTAAAGCACAATTAATCTTGATTTAATAGGATTGTTAATGTATGTTATTTGAATACTGATTATTAAACATCCTCCAATGATTAAAAACTATAATAGAGCTGTTACTAGAAAATGGATATGAACCTGTGTTGTGGCTTTGAATACTCTGCAAATATGTATTAATGTGCAGCTGGTATTTATTTAATTTGTAGTGGTATTTAATTAACATGCAATAACTTTTTATGAAGTCTAAATTAAATACTGTACTTGCAAAAGCCTAAAGATAAGTCTACAGAAAATGCAAAGCAGAGCAGACATTGATTCAATACTACCATATTGCGAAAGAAGTTGTTCACGGATGCAAAAATCTAGACTTGTCTAAAACAGCAATAGAATTTTGCATTGTGAATAATACCCAACTAAGTCAGAGTCAGAGTAGGCCCATTCAGATCAGCAGGTCTACTCAGGGCTGTATCCAACTAAGCTGTACTCAGAGTATGGTTTAGTTGGACATAATTTTTCCCCAGTAGTGATGTATGGAAGTGAGAGCTGGACCATCATGAAGGCTGATCGCTGAAGAATGGATGCTTTTGAATTATGGTGCTGGAGGAGACTCTTGAGAGTCCCATGGACTGCAAGAGGATCAAACCTCTCCATTCTGAAGGAGATCAGCCCTGAGTGCTCACTGGAAGGACAGATCCTGAAGCTGAGGCTCCAATACTTTGGCCACCTCATGAGAAGAGAAGACTCCCTGGAAAAGACCCTGATGTTGGGAAAGATGGAGGGCGCAAGGAGAAGGGGACGACATGGTTGGACTGCTCTGGTCCATGGGGTCCCGAAGAGTCGGACACGACTAAACAACAACAAATCCTATTTAAAATGAGGAAGAAAAGTTGTAATGAAAATCTGAATACAACTGAATACAACATCACCATGTTTTAGAACAACAACTACATTGTTTTCTTTCCGTCAAAGATATGAATGCAATGAGAAATTAATTCTATTCCATAAAAAATCTGGATTAGTTTTGGGGGTTGCGGGTGGCTAGATGAAAACAGCTCTAGATTTCAGCTGATGAAAAAAAGAATATAGACTCCTCTGACCACGCGTACAGTGATAGCATGTAACTAGTAAATAAACAAAAAACATATATAGCTAGTAAACAAAAAGCATTGCTCATGTCCTCTCCCTTTCAAAATAAACTCCTGCTGGGTGGGCAAAACAACAGATGCAAAGTCTGTGTAGTATGAAATGGGGAAATATGTTAATTGCAAACAAGAATTAAAGCATTACAAGGAAGCACTCTTCAAAATCCCCTCTGCATCAGCCCCATGCTGCTAATTTAGAATGAAGACCGCTTTACAAGGTGGAACTAAATTTAACAAGCAATGCCTGGCTGTTGCTAAAAACTGCCACCCTGCATGTCTTCCTACTCTGTAATTTCTAGCAGGCGCATGTGATGTGATAACTGCTGAAACTGGCGCACGTGTGAACAGTGGCCAATGAAGTGGAGTGAGGAATAACCAAACATGGTGATGTCCTGCCACACATTTTGCTTATCCAATTCCAGATCGTAGAAGCTGTAGATCGTAGAAGCTGAAAAACATCTTCATGTATGTGACAACGGCCACAAAAGTTGGAAGACTGAAGAAACGCCAACTAAAGAATCATGGCAAGAAAAATTGGTGGACTATGGCCGATGGTCCTAGGCTCTGTGGTTTAACCCACAGCACCACCCGCGTCCCTTATAAAGTGGTAAAATGCAGAATGTGGCCTTAGTCGGATATTACCCCTTTTTTAAAAAAGGGGTAAAGGGGCTTGTGCCTTTGACATGCATATCTAAAACATGGGTCCATTTAATTGTTAATGTCAGGGAACTGACATTGGAGCTAGAGGCGGAGGGAAGTCTCTCAAATGATGCTGGAGAAGGGCCCAGCAGGGAGAGAGGCAGCTCCGCAGATGGGGAAGCAAATCAGCGCAACACCAGGGATATAGAGGGGCTGATGGGGGAATCGGCGAGAGGGCTCCAGGACTCTTCACCGGACACCAGCGGGGAGAGCACGGGTCCTCCGCTACCCACGCCCACCCTGCGCAGAAGACTTCCGCGCAGAGAGAGTAGGAGGAGACTGGGTGTCAAACAACTTTTATGTTGGAAAAGATTTAAGAAACGCCCACTGATGGATTCTGCAAGCGACTGAGGCAGCCACGAAGTGAAGGGCTGTCCAGACTGAAAGGTTTAGCAAGGCAACAAAGCCTGGAGAGGCGGCAACTTACGCACGAGCAACCCATACACATTACAGTTAATAAAACAGTTTCCTGATATAACTAATGACCTTGCTGGAGGCACAGATATATTAAAAAAAAAAGGTAAGCGACCCCTGACAGTTAAGTCCAGTTGCAAACGACTCTGGGGTTGCGGCGCTCATCTCGCTTTACTGGCCGAGGGAGCCGGCGTTTGTCCGCAGACAGTTTTTCCGGGTCATGTGGCCAGCATGACTAAGCCGCTTCTGGCGAAACCAGAGCAGTGCACGTAAACACCGTTTACCTTCCTGCCGGAGCAGTACCTATTTATCTACTTGCACTGGTGTGCTTTCAAACTGCTAGGTTGACAGGAGCAGGGACTGAGCAACGGGAGCTCACCCCGTCGCGGGGATTCGAACCGCAGACCTTCTGATCGGCAAGCCCAAGTGGCTCAGTGGTTTAGACCACAGCACCACCCGCGTCCCTGGAGACAGAGATAGTCCTGAGGAAAAGCCTGGAAGCTGAGGGAGCTTTCTGGTCCTCACGCAGAACAGACCCCATGTAACATGCAAGGTTAGCAAAGTACATAGCGGACCTTCCTCAACCTTAATAAAGGTATTATTACTTTCCCTGAGAATTTAGTTCTAATGTATCAATGTGCCTGCCTCTCTTCAGCCAAATTATGATACGATTCATAGACTATTTCATATTGGGGATATAGAGTGTATTAGCCATTAGGTTCCTTAGAAATGCTCTCTTTCAAATGCCTTTTTCACTCCACAATGCAAATGTTCCTCTACCTAGCAAAACCTAATCAACAAGCACAGTGAATACAATGTTCTTATTCTTCAGTGATAAGCAAAAACTCTGATGTATTAGTAGCTGTTGGCGCCCCTCCCCTTTTCCTTCATAAAACTGACTGTAAGAAAATAACATTTATTGTGGCTACTGTTTGCGTTAAGACTAATAAAGAAAATGCACTTTGTTTCCATTTTATTTAACAGTTATGTTTATTACTTTCCTCACACCGGGAGATAAGTACACAGACAACATGTTACTTCACCCCACTGATAAATGGGCCAATTTGCATTTTTCGGGAGGGGGGAGGCTCAAAATGGCAGTTGCAGTGTATAAAACATATACATTTACTATAATTGCCACACATTTTATCTGAGCAAATGTAAATTCGGAGATTCTATAAAAGGCATCTCTTTTCATGCTGAATGTATTGTTCTGTAGTTTGTACAGATAGGCAGGCATTTAAGCAATTGCAATAAAATTTAAAATTGTGGTTCCCTAAAGTGCAATCTTTCTAAATAACTTTCCTTTTAAAAGAAAACAGAGATAAGGCACAATTCTCCTCATTTCCCTGTCATTTTTCAGAATAGTTACAGACTAATTATGATTTAGGATTAGAGACGGCATCGTTCCTGCGTAGTCAATTTATATATATTTAGTTCACATTTTTCTCACCAACTGCTCTTGAGAGTCCTCTATGGTTTTTTAGCTTGCCAAGGCAAAAGACGTCTGCAGTATGGGACTAGCACAGTTTCTCAAACTTGCTGAAATCCCTCCATTACCTTCTCTGGTACCACCCCCTACAGCACTACTTTTGTTTGGGAGGGGGCTATGAATATTGGTGCACTCAATATAAGCCATGATGTAGAGGAAATCATGAGGGAATGAGCCCTGTGTTCAAATGCTTCTCCTTCCCTTCTCACATGCATCCTAATCCGCTCCTTCCCTGTTTGAACAAACCAGGCTTTGCATTGCACCAGCAGTGTTCATCCAGTTATGGTGCAAGACAATTGATGGGGATAGCAATCTGGGTATCTGGGTAAATGGACATGAGATTATTTTGGCATGAAAAGTCTTCCCTTCCCTAACACCCAATCCCTGTCAGGAGTTCAGCCTACACTCGAGTAGGACCCTGGCAGAGACACATGCCTGACAGGCATTTTTTCTCCCTCCTGGTCAATCGTTCAGGAGCTTCAAAAGCTTTCTTCAGCCCAAACATCACAGCGACCGATGCCAACCGACACTGGCACACTTAGGGATCCGCAGAGTTTGCACAACTTGCATAACAGACCCCAGCAACTCAGCATTTTGGCTAATCTACTTTATTTGCATATAAACACACACGGAGCACTGCAACATGGCTCCCTCTCTCTCTAGCATCAGACAGCAAAGAGAGAAAGAACAAAGGACAATAGTCCCACTTCACGGAACATAGGAACACAAACATCCTGTGTCCGTCACTTCCCACTCTGCGGAGCTAAAACATACACCGTCATGTGATAGACAAAAATCCCATGACTGCAATCATGGAGCAGGAATTCTAACAATCGCACCCCTACTTGGATGCTTGGGGACATGAACTAAATGGACAAGAATACAACTTCCTCTTACTGGGTCAGAACAATGAAAGAATTCACAGCTGCGGCTTATTTTCCAGAAGTATCAACACAGGCATCTTTCAATCCCTCATCCTACCCTAGGTGGGGATCTTCAGTTCTGCACACTAACCACTGGGAGTAAGCCAGAGGTTGCAGAATGATATGGAAAGAGGTAGTAATCCCTAGTGGGGGCTCAAAGCTATCCAACTTCCAGGGGCAGTCCACCCAATCTAGCTGTAATTTGAGATCCGTTCTGGATCTTTATAAGGTCAGCTGTTTAGATTGGCCTTGTCTGTCTTGCCCCACCTTCTCCTGTTGCAGCATTTAACCTCACCTCACCACCTTTTCCCTTCTTCCACCCTTCCTTCATCCCAGACTCATGGCAAAATCCTGTCTCCTTGGAAGGAAGTCCTACTGAATTCCATAGGGCTTACTCCCAGGCAAGCCGGGCTACGATTACTGGCAAAGTCACCTTCCTACATCCCATTCTCAGCCGCCTTGACTTTGACAAAGGAGCAATATTTGGTTTTCAACTCACCTGGTTGCGCAATGCTCAGAAGGATGTTCATACAAACCCCTACATGCAAGGTGGCTGTGCTCCAGCTACCTCACTAGCCTGCCATTGATAATAATAATAATAATAATAATAATAATAATAATAATAATAATAATAATAATAATAATAATAATTTATTTATACCCCGCCCATCTGGCTGGGCTGCCCCAGCCACTCTGGGCGGCTTCCAAAATAATGTTAAAATACTATAATACATCAAACATTAAAAGCTTCCCAAAACAGGACTGCCTTCAGATGTCTTCTAAAAGCCTGGTAGTTGTTGTTCTCTTTGACATCTGGTGGGAGGGTGTTCCACAGGGAAGGCGCCACTACCGAGAAGGCCCTCTGCCTGGTTCCCTGTAACTTGGCTTCTCGCAGTGAGGGAACTGCCAGAAGGCCCTCGGCACTGGACCTTAGTGTCCGGGTAGAACGATGGAGGTGGAGACGCTCCTTCTGGTATACTGGACCAAGGCCGTTTAGGGCTTTAAAGGTCAGTACCAACACTTTGAATTGTACTCAGAAATGTACTGGGCTGTATCGGAGCCTCTGCCAGCACACACTTGTTTCTCCCTCATATGAGGACAGAGTGTGATGACGGTTTCACTCAGCGATATATCACTGGTGGAACTGCCACTGATCTGCTGCTGGAGGAAGGAGTGGTTGGCGGTTTCACCAGCGATATACTGCTGAGTGAAATGGACATTCACAGTCTGTTCCTGGGCGATATATTGATATACAGTGGTACCTCAGGTTAAGAACTTAATTCATTCTGGAGGTCCGTTCTTAACCTGAAACCGTTCTTAACCTGAGGTAACACTTTAGCTAATGGGGCCTCCCGCCGCATGATTTCTGTTCTCATCCTGAAGCAAAGTTCTTAACCCGAGGTAATATTTCTGGGTTAGCGGAGTCTATAACCTGAAGTGTCTGTAACCCAAGGTACCACTGTATTGATATATCAACCAGACCTAAATGACAGGATAGGTTATCCTGGAAACTGAGACATTCCTTCCAGCCTTTGGAATGTAACACCCATTAAGGCTACCTTTGAAGGTGACACAGAAACTACAATTAATCCAGAATGCGGCAGCTAGACTGGTGATGCCGTGACCATATAACACCGGTCATGAAAGACCTACATTGGCTCCCAGTATGTTTCTGAGCACAATGCAAAGTGTTGGTGCTGACCTTTAAAGCCCTAAACGGCCTTGGCTCAGTATACCTGAAGGAGCATCTCCACCCCCGTCGTTCAGTTCGGACACCGAGGTTCAGCTCCAAGGGCCTTTTGGCGGTTCCCTCACTGCGAGAAGTGAGGTTACAGGGAACCAGGCAGATGGTATTCTTGGTAGTGGAACACCCTCCCATCAGATGTTAAGGAAATAAACAACTATCTGACTTTTAGAAGCCTTCTCGGTGGTGGTGCCCGCCCTGTGGAACGCCCTCCCATCAGATGTCAAGGAAATAAAACAAATATCTGACTTTTAGAAGACACCTGAATGCAACCCTGTTTAGGGAAGTTTTTAACGTTTGATGTTCTATTGTGTTTTTCATATTCTGTTGGCAGCTGCCCAGAGTGGCTGGGGAAACCCAGTCAGATGGGCAGGGTATAAATAAAAAATTGTTATTATTATATTATTATTATTATTTGAAAGATGACACCCTCCAGCAAAGGGAGGAAAGAAAGAGCTTGAAACAGCTTGAATTTTTGTGGCAGAGAGAGCTGTAAGTTGGTTGGAACTGAAGCATCATCAAGACACAGTTCCTCTCTCTGGAGAGCTGAAGGAAAAACTATCAGCTGTAGTGCCTGCTTAAATAAGAGTATCTGAAAGGCGAGAGAGGGGATGTGCTTGGCGCCATCATTATCAACTTTAGGTGCAAACAAAGACCTTCCTGTTTACCCTGCCATTGGGCTCTAAATTGGGGTTATGCGATCCACGGATACCCTAGCCAGTATTGGAAATTCATCTTTAGGCAGGGTGCCGTAGAAGTTGTCCTTTTAATGTTATTATCATAAAGCCTCTACTGCTCTGTTCTCCAAAGGAAACCAAATGCTGCAGAACTTCCCACAGCTCGGCAAAGTGGGGAATGCAAAACCATGTATTGTTTATTTATTAAATGCCTCAACAACTTAGGAGAGCCAGCCGCTGGATAACAGTCAAATAAAATGAGGCTCATTGCTGACTTAACTTGAGATCCCACCTACAGGCACTGGTGAAGTCCTTTTAATTACACACATAACTTATAACTTGAAGAGCAGCCTGCAATCCAAGCAATCGTCCCCTAATTGTGTCTTCTAGCCTGCAGTAAAATAAGCAAAGACAAACTCTGCAATATTGTGCAATAATGTTCCCAGGCTATAGCTAATTTCACATATAGGAATCTCTTCCATAAGGCTTGCAAATGGGTGCGGAGCATTTGTTAAAACATTCCAAAGCGCAGAACTGCCACTTATAGTGGGAGGAGTGCTGGGAATTACCCTGTTCCTTGGCTTTCTGCCTTTGGTGCTGGTGCTGCCCTCCTTGGCTCTCGCCACCGTCTATCAAAAACTTCACTCTTGTGGCCTATCCCCACAACACCTACTCACTATGGCCCCTACTAAAGCAAACACTCTAATTGGTCAACGTCTAGAAGATATCGAGCATCAGAATAAACTGGCCACTATAAGGAAAATTCTGTCCTTGGTATGTTCATTTTCCACCTCTCCATTTTTATTGTCTGGCCCCATATCTACACAAACTTATTATCCCAAAATACAAACGTGCTTTTACACTTGCAAGACTGGATGTTTTGCCATCTGCGGTACTTGAGGGTCGATTCCAAAAGATCCTGCCTGGGAAACGTCTTTGCCCCTGTGGAGATGGTAGCACGGCAACAGCAGTGGCGTAGCATGGGTTCTCAGCACCCGGGGCAAGGCAAGTAATTTGCGCCCCCTAACCCGTGGATTTTAGCACTCGAGTCTCTTCCGCGCCCCCCCATGTTGCGCCAGGTGCGGCAGGCCCCCCCTGCACCCCCCACGCTACGCCACTGCTCCCACCACAAGTCTTCAGGACAGCCATCCGAAGGCTGGCGCAGGGAGAAGGTCTCTCCGCCCCACCGCCAGGCTTCGGAGCAGCCTTCCGAAGGCTGCCGGTGGGGCGGAGAGCCCTCCTCCCGCCGCCAGGCTTCGGAGCAGCCTTCCGAAGGCTGGCGGTGGGGCGGAGAGCCCTCCTCCCGCCGCCAGGCTTCGGAGCAGCCTTCCAGAGGCTGGCGGTGGGGCAGAGAGCCCTCCTCCCGCCGCCAGGCTTCGGAGCAGCCTTCCGAAGGCTGGCGGTGGGAGGAGGTCTCTCTGCCCCACCGCCAGGCTTCGCAGGAGGTCCGAGAACAGTAGGGAAGACGCACTGCGCTTCCCCGCTGTCCCGGAGATTTCCCTATGGACTTTTGTCTTGTGAAGGGCCGGCCAAACGCGCCCCCCCCCCAATGTTGCGCCCGGTGCGGCCGGCACCCCTGGCACCCCCCACGCTACGCCACTGCGCAACAGCAGCACACGTCCTCCTGTCTTGTACTCTCTACAAAGACCTGAGGAACGAGATCATCACCCCACTCGTACTAACCATCCCAGGGTGCTCAACCACTGCCACAATGTCCTTTCTTCTATCAGATCAAAATGAGCAGATAACAACAAAGCTTGCTAGGTTCATAGCTGGGGCTATCAGAATAAGGGCCACTAACTGACTGCTGATTCAGGACTTTAAATTGTGCTCTTATAAAAAATTTCATTTTCTGCAAATACTGTAATGTTTTACTGTTGCTACGGCCATTGGCTAATGCGAATAAAGTTTTATCTCTCTCTCTCTCTCTCACCACCCAAAATCTCATGAAAACACGTCTCTCCCCATCTCAGCCTGAAATAGCCAGTTTGGACAGTCCCAGTCGGTCAAACCACTCACATTGAGGGAAAATGGGCCAGAGTCCTGGTCCCAGGGCCCACAGCTGAACCATGACACGAAGCCACCCAACCAGTGCTTTTGTGCTTTGCCGAAGTGTGCGCATGCATGCACATACACACATCCAAGTATGGCCAAGCAAAGCAACGTGACTCGTGCCATCCACCTCTGGTTTGAAAAAATTCAGAGGATTGTGTACCTCAGAATGATCAAGCTACCCATTTCTCAAAATCCACAATGGAGAACGAGTCCACTCCTCCTCTCTTTTAGTGCCATAGTTAAGATGGAAATGGGGGGTAACTTCATTCTCTGCACTAGGGACCCCTCTTCCCCCACCCCTCTATATTTACACCACAGCAGAAACTCTAAAAGGTTCAGTGGTTCCATTAAAACAGAGCAGAACAAACCAAAACAGTATGTTGTAATGGTGCACCCATCACCATGTGAAAAAACAGAGGCTGATTCGCATCTGGACCTTGCCATGTACAGTGGTACCTCAGGTTACATACGCTTCAGGTTACATACGCTTCAGGTTACAGACTCCGCTAACCCAGAAATAGTGCTTCAGGTTAAGAACTTTGCTTCAGGATGAGAACAGAAATCATGCTCCGGTGGCGCGGCAGCAGCAGGAGGCCCCATTAGCTAAAGTGGTGCTTCGGGTTAAGAACAGTTTCAGCTTAAGTACGGACCTCCAGAATGAATTAAGTACTTAACCCAAGGTACCACTGTATAGTTAGAAGGTGAAAGATGCCCAATTACATCTTCATAGCCCTATGGTTGGAGGATGGATGATGGCTAACAGATTGACGTTGAATCCCAATAAGACAGGAATACTGTTTCTGGGGGACAGAGGGAAGGCAGGTGTGGGAGATTCCCTGGTCCTGAATGGGGTAACTGTGTCCCTGAAGGACTAGGTGAGCAGCCTGGGAGTCATTTTGGACTCACAGCTGTCCATGGAGGCACAGGTCAATTCTGTGTCCAGGGCAGCTGTCTACCAGCTCCATCTAGTACACAGGCTGAGACCCTACCTGCCTGCACACTGTCTCATCAGAGTGGTGCATGCTCTGGTTATCCCCCGCTTGGACTACTGCAATGCACTCTATGTGGGGCTACCTTTGAAGGTGACCCAGAAACTACAACTAATCCAGAATGTGGCAGCTAGACTGGTGACTGGGAGTGGCCGTCAAGACCACATAACACCGATCCTGAAAGACCTACATTGGCTCCCAGTACATTTCCGAGCACAATTCAAAGTGTTGGTGTTGACTTTTATTTTATTTTTAAAAAAATAATATTTATTAGTAGTTTTCAGAATTACAAGAAGAAGAAGAAAACATTAAAAAACAACACTATAATAGACAAAAAAGAGAAAAAAACATAAAAACCAATACAACAATACAACAAAAAGATAAAAAAAAAAAGAAAACAACACAAATCCCAGATTTCATATCTAAAACTTCCATTTGCTTGTTTCATTGACTTCCTCACACCTCCCTTTTTGTATTCTAGTTTAATTAGTTATTTCAGCAAATTCTTTCCATCTTTCTCAATTTTTGTTAAAAAATTTATCCTAACCTAATTTAATCTAATAATTAACTCAACCAATCCTTTCCATGTTCCCCATATTCTATTATTCACATAACCTTAATTAATTTAACCTTATCTTACCCCAAAACACCTTAAAGCTTGAATCTTAGTTATCAAATATACATTACTCCTGATATCATTTCTGCTAAAGTCATATAGTTTCATTCCAACATTTTCCCTAATATTCATTAATTTTTAGCCAATTCCCCAAATAGAAAATTTTCTTTATAGATTTTCTTCCAATCTTCATCCAACGTCCCTTCTCCCTGGTCTCGGATCGTGTCAGTCCTTACTGTCCATTCCATCTAGTCCATCAGCCTGGAAGCCTTATGTCTGAGGCCCTTAAGTCTCTTCCATGTCCCTTCTGCAATTCTTCTTCTTGTTGTTTATACTTGCCCTTTTCCTTGTCTTTTGTTGGTCTCTTTCTTAGTTTCTTTCCTTTCTCATTGAGGGGTAGGCCTCTGGGGGATTCCAAGCCAAAAGTGTCACCATCTCCCTTCATCAAACCCGCCCATTCCCCACAGTCCCACTCCCCACAATCCTCAATATAGTCCAAAAAGTATTTAAAAGCATATTCCAAGGTCTCTCCAACGTTGGGAACCTCCTCAACTCCAGACGCCCCCTGGCCCACTCCAACTTCAATCTTCAATGACAACGGCTCATACTCCTGTAGGGCCTCGGGACTCTCCATTTGTATTATTTGGGGTGCAACCGCATCCTCCTCCATTATCTTCTGCACTTGCCCAGTCAGTACAGATTCATGAGTTGGTCCCTGGATAATTTCTGTATCAATATTCCCTATTTGCCCACAGTTATTAACTGCAACAGTCAAATCCATTTTCTCATTCATCAAGTCCATCTTCCAGCAGGGCACTTGTCTTGCATAAGGCAAGCACCCATTCTTCTTTCCAACTCATCTTTAGTCATGGTCAGAAAAGCCTGTTCCCACGGTCTTAATCTCACATCTGTTGAGTCCTCAAATGTACTGCAGCAACAATTTGACAAGCTCCCTCTAGAGTAGGCAGTTTCTATTTGTATCCATTTTTTTTTAGGCAAGTCCAACAAAGGAAAATTACTTTCGTTTTTCAGATATTTTTCAGATATTTTGTTTCTTTAAGATGCAAAAGGCAACATTGAAATCAGCTTGTTTCTCTTCTTTAGCTATCTGTCAAAATATTCCATTGACAGTCAATGAACCTCTCCAACAATTTCTGTCTCTGACACCCCGTTCCCAGGCTAGAGACGGTGGAAACTTATCCTTCTTGACTCCCTCTCCTGCTAGGGTTGAACAAAGTTCCCCCCCTTTTCTCCTGCTTCCAAGGGGGTTTCAGTAATTCTAAATGAAGGAAATTTAGACTTTTTTGACAGCTTTCCAGGCTTTAGCTTACAAAGTTTTTGCTTTAGTCTATATACAAAAAGCGGAAGGCAGACTTCCTGTTTTGAACCTTCCCGCTTCGTTACCAAATTAAGAAATTTCTTGATCCAATTTTCCGTTTCTACTCACGGGTTCTTGTTCTAAATCCAATTGTCCACAGGAAAAAGTCAGCGCTCTCCGGCAATGGCTGTGCGGCTTCACTCCGTGAAAGTAGCAGTCAGTTCGCAGCACCGCGCTTCTCACCCCACTTCGCTCCGGAGCCCCTAAATGGGATTCCCTGCGAGTAGGGGGCGCTCCTGGTGCCCTGCCGAACCCCACGTTCCCAGGCTTCCTCCGCCTGGGATTTCTAGCGGGTCCCCACCTTCGCTGCGGCGGGAAGACCCAGTTTCCACGGAGCCCGTTCCTCCGATCGGAGGAACTCCGCCATTCACCGATGGCGCTGACCCAGAGTGTTGGTGTTGACTTTTAAAGCCCTAAACGGCCTTGGTCCAGTATACCTGAAGGAGCGTCTCCACACCTATTGTTCAGCCTGGACACTGAAATCCAGTATCATTCATATTACCCTCATCTTCCCTCTACTCCATAAGCCCCCAGGGCACACAGGACAATTCTATACAGTGGTGCCTCGCAAGACGAAAAGAATCCGTTCTGTGATTCTCTTCGTCTAGCGGTTTTTTCGTCTTGCAAAGCAAGCCCATTGACGGATTAGCGGATTAGCGCTATTAGCGGCTTTTAGCAGCTTATCTGCTGATCGGATCAGCTGATAAGCGGCTTAGCGGCTTAGAAAAGGGGGGGGGAGGGAAAAAAACCAGCAGGAACTCGCAAGACATTGTCGTCTTGAGAAGCAAGCCCATAGGAAATTCGTTTTGCGAAGCACCTCCAAAACGGAAAACACTTTCGTCTAGCGAGTTTTCCGTCTTGCAAGGCATTCGTCTTGCGGGGCACCACTGTACCTCCCTGCTACTTTCAGATACCAACCTTTCTACAACATACAATATTGCCAGGTTCTGCATAGCAGCGTTCAAAATTCGTCTGATGATGACCTGTGCCACAAACTAGATTTAATGAACACTCATATCAGAGTGCTTTGTAAGTTGATAGCCATATATACTAACCTTTTATGCTCTTCCACATCTGTTTAATGCTCCTAACCCTTCTTTTAGATCATTTTAGATTCTTATAGTCTTTTACATATACCTTCTGTTTTAATCATTTTAGTTTTCCAAAGCATATTACAGATTTTAAATTATAGTACCCCACCCTACTTATGCTGGTCTATGACTCTAATAAAGATTTGATTGATGGAGATCCAGCTCCGAGGGCCTTCTGGCGGTTCCCTCACTGAGAGAAGTGAAGCTACAGGGAGCCAGGTAGAGGGCCTTCTCGGTAGTGGCGCCTGCCCTGTGGAATGCCCTCCCATCAGATGTCAAGGAGTAACTATACAACTTTTAGAAGACAGATGAAGGCAGCCCTGTATGGGAAGTTTTTTGTGTTAGGTCAGTGGTCTGCAACCTTTAAGACAAAAAGAGCCACTTGGACCCGTTTCCGAAGAAAAACAACAACTGGGAGCCACAAAACCATTGCGACATTTAAAGCATGCGCGCCACTGCCCTCCAATCTGACAGCGGGCGGGAAGGTGATGTTGGGACGGTGCATGACTAACACACGCACTGCCCCCATGCGACGTCACAGCCAGTACAGCGCCCGCCACAGTGGGGAGTGTTGGGGCGCACAATGCGCCTCCTCCCCTCGCTAGTATCCGCCCCGGAGCCGCGGCAAAGGTGTAAAAGAGCCACATGTGGCTCCGGAGCCGCGGGTTGCAGACCCCTGTGTTAGGTGTTTTATTATGCTTTATGTTTGCTGGAAGCCACCCATAGAGGCTGGGACAACTGAGTCAGATAGGCGGGGTACAAAATTTATTATTATTATTATTATTATTATTATTATTATTATTATTATTATCCCATGATTCATTTGCCAATAAATAGGACCTGTCTGTAATTTTAGTACATCCCTATGAAGGAGAATGAACCCTTTGGAACAGATTGCAGCTCAGTCACAGAGCCCATGTTTTGCAAGTCTGTTTTCCAGGCAAAACATACCCACTTCCCTCAACCGTTCCTCATCAGACTTGGTTTCCAGACCATTTCCTGCAAAAAGTTTTGGCAAGGCGTTCCCACTTCCCACCCCATTCCCAAAGAGAGCTTTGAGCTGCGCCGAGGATCCTTGGGTAAGAGGGAGTTTCAAGGGGAGGAAATAAGTTCTAGAGGGGGAAGGATAAACAACAAAAGCTCCGCAGAGGCTCTGGCAACTCATTGCTGCTGCAAGGCTGGGAGGAAAGCAAATAAGGAATCGAGAATCTCATGGCACGCAGTCTGAGAGGGCTGCAAAGTGTGTGGATAGCAATTCAAGGGCTGCATCGTTTCAGCCATCGCACGTTGCAACGGGCTTCCGGTCAATGCTGCTCTTTAAGCCTGCTCACCACAGACTACCAGCACAGACCGCCTCTGCTTACCCTGCAAGCCTGTAAACCCGACACGAGCTCCTTCCAAGACCCGCCTCTCTCTCTCTTCCCCGCACTCCCCACTGTGGAAGAGAACCGATCAATGCACGGCAACAGATCTGTGCGCTCGCTGCAAAACGCAAAGCGAACGTGGCGCAAACGGCAGTTCTTTCACTCCCCCATGATCCATAAATGAGATAAGAAGGGGCAGTAGGTAAAACTACAACTCCCAGAATGCCCCGGCTTCTTTTCTTTTTCTTTGAAATTCACTTTGACGCTTCAGATTCCGGATTTGTGTTCCGGATTTGTTTGGTTAACTCGCAGCCAAGCCCTGTGCAGAATTTGGCGTTTCTAAACCCATCGCAAACCACAGGTGCAAGACCTGGATTCTGCTTGCAGTCGAGCCGGCCAGTGTTTCCCAGTTGTTGGTGTTTATACTACATTTTTTTAGATCTGCCTAGAGACAGTATTTAAACCTCTTTTGTTGACCACCAACATTACGCTTTCCATTTTTAAGTTCGAAATAGAGTATAGTGGTACCTCGGGATGCGAACGGGATCCATTCCGGAGCCCCGTTCGCATCCCGAACAGAACGCAAGACACAATGGTGCGCTTCGCCGCTTCCGCGCATGCGCGTGATGTCATTTCAAGCATCTGCGCATGTGCAAGCGGCGAAACCCGAAAGTAACGCGCTCCATTACTTCCGGGTTGCCGCGGAGTGCAACTCGAACGCGCTCAACCGGAAGCACATTCAACTGAAGGTATGACTCTAGTTGTTTGGAAGACGATAATCAGGCATCTGCACAACATGACCAGTCCACAGAAGTTACCATAGCGTCTCCCCTTTTTAAAGGGAAATTCTCTTATTCTGAATAGGATTCCTCGCAAGAAAAGGGAAAAGTTGACAGCTATGGAAGTTACTCTTACCTAGTAACAGCAAAAATACATAAATGGAATTGTCTCTTATTAGGACAATACTCGGAGGCTCATGTAATCAATCACCTTCCCACTCGTTGTGCCTCAAGTTCTTCAGAAGGTCCTTTTCTAAAAAGTCATACAAACAGTCTGTTCCCAACAGTTAACCAACCTGATGCCTCTGGGAAACCCACAAGCAAAATTGTAGGTAGGGTGGTTTCAGAAACCTACCTTTAATAATTTAAAGAGTTGTGTTGTTTTAGATTATAAACTGCAGTGGGATTTTTTGTTATTCAATTTATTTATTTTTATGAAGGGTGGTTCGCAGTTGCCTAAAGGTGATCTCTAACTCATTGCCGTCTGCAGAGCACACCCATTTAAATTAATGGTCTTAAATCCATTGACTTCTATGCAACAAAGTCAGCCTTTTTCTGCTTGCGCAATGAAACTTCTCCAGCCTCTTGTCTTCCTCTACGCCCCTGTGCACTCTCAGGTTTGCTCCAGACAGTGGAGACCCCCCCACAAAAAAAGACAGATTTTAGGGTGTGTGAATGGAGGAGGAGGGGAAATTAGGTTATGCATATGGAAATCCTTGGGAAACAGAATACCGTATTTTTCGCCCTATAGGACGCACCTTTTCCCCTCCAAAAATGAAGGGGAAATGTGTGTGCGTCCTATGGGACGAATGCAGGCTTTCTGACCCCTCTCGTTCTCCAGGCTTCAGGAAGCTATCCGCAAGCCTTGCAAGCCCGTCAGGAGGTCCCGCCGGCTCGCAAAGCTTGCGGGCAGTAGCCTGCAGCCCACAAGCTCGGGGGATAGTGGGGAGGCGGAGCACCGCCACCCTGCTATTCCCCGACCTGATCTGGAGGCTGGCGGGGAGGAGAAACAAGCTTGCTTCTCCCCATAGCCAGCCCCACAAGCTCGGGGGATAGTGGGGAGGCGGAGCACCGCCACCCCGCTATTCCCCGACCTGATCTGGAGGCTGGCGGGGGGGGGAGAAGCAAGCTTGCCCCATAAGCTCAGAGGACAGCGGGGCAAGCCGCTGCCCCACGGAGGCTAGAGAGGCTGTCCCTGACGGCAGAAGAGGGAGACGGAGCGCTCCGTCTCCCTCTTCTAGCTTGGGGATGGCTGCGCAAACCTGGGGGGGAAATAAAAAAATTTTCCTTGATTTCCCCCCCAAAAAGCTAGGTGCGTCCTATGGGCCGGTGCGTCCTATAGGGCGAAAAATACGGTAACTGTTAGATGCAGCTGTTAGATTTCAATGGGTTTGCTGTGATTATTTTTACTTAGGGTAATAGTCATACAAAGTGGCCACCTCTTTGCTCCTATTTAGAAAGCTAACTAACACTGTTCTTCCATAGGTTTAGAATGTGTATTAAATGGATAAATTTTACTGAGATGGCCCTTGATATTTTTCAGCACATTCCTATGGCAGTCTACTCAGAAGTAGTCTAAGTTCAATGGAACTTACTCCAGCTGCCTATAGGTTTAAAGGTAAAGGGACCCCTGACCATTAGGTCCAGTAGTGACTGACTCTGGGGTTGCGGCGCTCATCTCGTTTTACTGGCTGAGGGAGCCAGCGTACAGCATCCGGGTCATGCGAACCAGAGCAGCACACGGAAACGCCGTTTACCTTCCTGCTGGAGCGGTACCTATTTATCTACTTGCACTTTGACGTGCTTTCCAACTGCTAGGTTGGCAGGAGCAGGGACCGAGCAACGGGAGCTCACCCCGTCATGGGAATTCGAACCGCCGACCTTCTGATCAGCAAGTCCTAGGCTCTGTGGTTTAACCCAGAGCACCACCCTCGTCCCCGCCTGTAGGTTTACACAGCCTTAATAGTATACTTTTGACATTTGTCTATGGAGTTCAACACATACGAGATATCCTATTTTATCTCACTACAGCTCTGTGATTTATTTACCATAATTAAATTACTTTTTTTAAAAAAAAAAAATCTGCTTTTCTTCAGAACATCGATCAGCTAAAATGAACTGCCATTAAAATGACCAAAAACCTACAAGCAGCAGAAATTAAAACAGCCAAATTAAAGACTTAGAAACAGCTTCAAAGGTATTTAAAACAATTACGTGAGGGCTTCCCAGTGTGGCAAAAGAACATTAGAGAGGCAGAAAATCTGCATTCCCTTGTGAGGGTGCTTCAACGTTTGTTCAGTAGAGAAAAGGCCCTCTTCCTTGATCCAGTCAGGCAGGTTGTAAGGTCACCCACTGAGTGTCATACCTGAGCAGGGATTGAATCCCACGGCTCCCAGATTTAATATGCCGGATTGACTTCTATGGGTCTTGCCTTCTATGGGTCTTGGCTTGCAGAAAACAATAAACGGGTAAGCACTGAAAGAGCAGGGAAATGTAATCATTCGGGAGAAAGTGGGATGAGAATCAATTCTCTAACTCTCAGGGTGGGCGACATGCATCTCTGACTTCATTTCACACAGTCCCTGCAGCCTTGCAGCCTTCGGAAGCTGTCCCATTTCCCCATCCTACCAGAATTCCTTCCTTTTTGTTTGTTCTTTCCGCTTTCTTGCCTCCCTGGATCACTAAAGTCAGAAAGGAATTACTTTCACTTGCTTTTCAGAATAGTAGCAGTGTCCGTCTGTTGCGCTAAGCAACTAATTAAAATCTCATGTCTACTTATTTGCGAATAACCCTCTCAAACCCTTGCTTTGGAGTGGACTTGCATAGAATGGGGAATTCTGTTGTTGTTGTTGTTGTTGTTGTTGTTGTTTAGTTGTTTAGTCGTGTCCGACTCTTTGTGACCCCATGGACCAGAGCACGCCAGGCACTCCTGTCTTCCACTGCCTCCCGGTTTGTCAAACTCATGCTGGTAGCTTCGAGAACACTGTCCAACCATCTCGTCCTCTGTCATCCCCGTCTCCTTGTGTGATGTTTCCCAACATCAGAGTCTTTTCCAGGGAGTCTTCTCTTCTCATGAGGTGGCCAAAGTATTGGAGCCTCAGCTTCAGGATCTGTCCTTCCAGTGAGCACTCAGGGCTGATTTCCTTCAGAATGGAGAGGTTTGATCTTCTTGCAGCCCATGGGACTCTCAAGAGTCTCCTCCAGCACCAGAATTCAAAAGCATCAATTCTTCGGCGACCAGCCTTCTTTATGGTCCAGCTCTCACTTCCATACATCACTACTGGGAAAACCATAGCTTTAACTATACGGACCTTTGTTGGCAAGGTGATGTCTCTGCTTTTTAAGAGGCTGTCTAGGTTTGTCATTGCTTTTCTCCCCGCAGAGGTAGGCGTTATAAAAATTGAAACATGGCAGTTTGTATTCCATAGTCGTTAATCCAGAAAGTGTTTCTTCCCATCTCCTGCTTATCACTGGTTCTGGTTCCGCCCACCACTGGCGTTTGGTCCCTGTCAGATTATCTCCAAGGGAATGCTCCCCTCAATATGGAAACAGCTACCCACCGCAATCTTTCTGTGTATGCTATCTTTCCACCAATAAACAAGGTGGCATGTTTCAGGTTTATCCCATTGACAACAGCCCTGCGAGGTACATTTGGTTGAGAGCGATTCATCCGAGGCCACCCAGTCGTATGACATTTGACTTTGAATACACTACCTCTCTTTCAAATCTCTACCTCTCTTTCAAATCAGAACCAGTGAAGGCGGTGAAGGTCCTGTGTGAGTGCCTGGAGGCGGTTGGAGGATGGATGGTGGCTAATGGATTGAGGTTGAATCCTGACAAGACAGAAGTACTGTTTTGGGGGGACAGGGGGCGGGCTGGTGTGGAGGACTCACTGGTCCTGAATAGGGTAACTGTGCCCCTGAAGGACCAGGTGCGCAGCCTGGGAGTCATTTTGGACTCACAGCTGTCCATGGAGGTGCAGGTCAATTCTGTGTCCAGGGCAGCTGTCTACCAACTCCACCTGGTATGCAGGCTGAGACCCTACCTGCCCGTGGAATGTCTCGCCAGAGTGGTGCAAGCTCTGGTTATCTCCCTCTTGGACTACTGCAATACGCTCTATGTGGGGCTACCTTTGAAGGTGACCCGGAAACTACAACTAATCCAGAATGCGGCAGCTAGACTGGTGACTGGGTGCGGCCGAGACCACATAACACCGGTCCTGAAAGACCTACATTGGCTCCCAGTACGTTTCCGAGCACAATTCAAAGTGTTGGTGGTGACCTTTAAAGCCCTAAACAGCCCAGGACACCTGAAGGAGCGTCTCCACCCCCATTGTTCTGCCCAGACGCTGAGGTCTGGGAAGCAAAGCTACAAGGAACCAGGCAGAGGGCCTTCTCGGTAGTGGCGCCTGCCCTGTGGAACACCCTCCCATCAGATGTCAAAGAGATAAACAACTACCTGACATTCAGAAGACATCTTAAGGCAGCCCTGTTCAGGGAAGTTTTTAATGTATGACATATTAGTGTATTTTTGGTCTTTGTGGAAGCCGCCCAGAGTGGCCAAGGAAACCCAGCCAGATGGGCGGGGTACAAATAATGTTGTTGTTGTTATTATTATTATTATTATTATTATTATTATTATTATTATTACTGTTTGCTGCGGGTTCGAGTCCAACGCTGCAGACACCAATACCACACTGGCTCATATCCTGTTGAATGGTAACAGCTGAAGATCGGTCCTTCCTAAGTACAGGACTTTTATCCTTTCCTTGCTAGAATGACAACTTCAAATTCCCTTCAAGGGGGAAAACAAAACAAGAAAGAGTCTTTGAAGTGAGCTGTTGTTGATGCCTGGATATCATGTACACAGGCAAGGAAACCAGACTTGATGAAAGAAAGCTAGAAGTGCTAAAATAAGGGGAAAACAGGTTGAAATTTCCCGAGAAGATAAGTGAGCTTCTGTTTATCTCTGCCTGCCCTAAAGATGTCTGAGGGTTTGAAGTGCTGCCAGGGTTTTTTCCCCTGCTCAAATATAAACAGACAACTGAAAGCCATCTATCTTTTTTGTCTTTAAACTGATGGTTGATGGGAGGGTAGGGTGGAAGAAAAAAACAAAACCCCACCTCTTTCTGCAAACACACACACACACTTTTCAAAGAATTGTAGAATTGTAGAGTTGGAAGGGAACCGAGGGTCATCTAGTCCAACCCCCTGGATCTGGAACTGGAAGACTAGTTACAGATTAGCCCAACTTACAGTGCAATTTTGCATATGTCAATGGGACTTGCTTCCAGAAAAGTGAGTATCAGACTGCAGTCAAAGTAAATCACCATATTACGCATTGGCAGTAAATTTAATCAGAAGCAGATCTTACTCCCTAGTAAAAGTCTCAAGGATTGAAGCCTGATATAATTTTCTCCTACAAATGCTCAGTTTCAGCAAGCAATTGGATTGTCTGCAAGAAAAATATAACCTCTCCTGGGGCGGGAAAGACAATGCACCTTAAAAGAAAAATGCTAGCGCAAAAATCCAACAGGTAAAGGCTTTCCCCATCCCTCTTCCATACCAAAAGGAAGTTTTATCTGTTGAATTTCTCTATGCCAGAAAGGTTACTGTCAGAAGGGCACTCCGTTTGTTATTCATTTTTAACTTTGTAGCTTTTATAAGACATTAGTATACATAAAATGAAAGAGACACGGGTGGTGCTGTGGGTTAAACTACAGAGCCTAGGACTTGCCGATCAGAAGGTCAGTGGTTCGAATCCCCGCCACAGGGTGAGCTCCCATTGCTCGGTCCCTGCTCCTGCCTACCTTGCAGTTCAAAAGCACGTCAAAGTGCAAGTAGATAAATAGGTACCGCTCCGGCGGGAAGGTAAACGGCGTTTCCGTGCACTGCTCTGGTTTGCCAGAAGCGACTTAGTCATGCTGGCCACATGACCCGGAAGCTGTATGCCGGTTCCCTCGGCCAATAAAGCGAGATGAGCACCGCAACCCCAGAGTCGGTCACGACTGGACCTAATGGTCAGGGGTCCCTTTACCTATACATAAAATATGTATACTTTTTTTTAAGGGACAGGAGCAGAGGAAATAAAAAGATAGAAACCTTAAGCCTGAGGAAAACTTCAGTGAAACTTGAAAGCCCACATACTGCATTGTGGACATTGTTGGTTTTGATGAACTTTATGAAGAAGAAGAAGAAGAAATTATTATTTATACCCCGCCCATCTGGCTGGATTTTCCCAGCAACTCTGGGCAGCTCCCAACAGAACATTAAAAACACAATAAAAGATCAAACATTAAAAACTTCCCATAACATTTAACTTTTAGATTGTTTTATTGTAATTTAATTTTGCTCTAATAGACCAAACAGGGGCCTACTTGCTTGTTAAAACTTTGAAATAGAATTAAACAAAAATATTACTTTGGGATTTGTCTCCCATTTATAAAGGTCCCTTGCCTTTATATTGCAGCGAGGGAAACATTCACTTCATTCAATACATAACCAGACGTTACAGACGACTACAGAATGTATTCAATTTGTAACAAGGCATGGGGCAGCCGGTCTCTTACGCACACTAATTATATTAATTTTTTGTGGTCCCCACATGGCTATAAAAACCTGGCAAATGATCTCACACAGATGCGCTACAAACAAACCTAGTCCTATTGTAGCACCCTGCTTGTGGTTAACGCTTAGCTGGAATGAAATATTCAACGCAGCAATAGAGAAATTAAAATAATAATTTATTTGTCAGACAAATAAATGAGAGGCACAGTGGTATATGGTTACCAAGCTCTGGCCTGGCCTCCTGCCATTATGGCCAGCACTTATATTCCCTTAATCCAGCCCCCTTTGCTCCTCCTTTGGCTGCCTCTGTCCAATCAGCCTGGTTGAATTTCCTATTGGCTGATTGCTATAACCAATCCTAAAAGATACACCCATATCCTCCTGTCCTTATATGGAACACAAAGAGCTATATATTGTTACATCTATAAATGACAAATAAGTAGTAATATATCTTACATGTGTCTCAACAAGGAATCTTAATTACCAGCTCACCTCTTGCCCTCCTTGCCCTATTGCCCTCCAAAACAAATGGTTAATCTTAAATTTTTATCTTAAACATATGTCAAGGATCTTGAGTTCACATCAACATTGAAAGATCTCCTTCATTTGAAGGTTTCTAAACAAATGTCTGACAACTATATATCAGGACTGCTTGGATGGCGTCTCCTGTCTGGCAGGGGGGCTAGGCTGGTGGCTGACTTAATTTCAGGATAAATACAACTCTTACAACTATATGAAATAAGAATCTAGCATTTCTTAAATCCTTTGCATAATTACATTTAAGCCAATATTTAATACATAACATAGGTAGCCTTTTAAAAGGAATAAGGCCTTTGTAAAGTAGAAAAAGGAACTCAGTAAAAAGGAACTCAGTAAAAAACCGCTTCAAAAGAAGCCTCTTCAGTTTACACCCCCCCTTCAGCCAGCTGCCTTTCCCATTAGCTCTTCCCAACATTTATTGCCCTCTAACTCTCTCAGTTTAAGAAAGAAACAGCTTTAAAAAAAGACTTCCCAAAAATGCTCTCTTTCTGCCAGCTAGATGCTTCTCCATTGCTCTTTAACCTTAGAAAGAAAATCTGGCTCATTTTACTGGGAGGCACATTGGTATTATTTTACTATTTACTCATTCCTAATTATGTTTATCTCTGCCTTTTTTATCTTCTGTAACATGTAGGGTCAGTGTCCTCGTTCTCAGCCTGTAATTTCCCCCTCTTACGACTTTGAGAATTGTTTTCTGCTATAAATCAAGGGGCCCCTTGTCTAGGAGGAAAACATTGCCAAGGTTCTCTAACCAGCTGGTCTTGTGCCTGGCATGAAACATTTGAAAATCTAAGCCCATTTAATTTAGGAACCTGATCAAGATATAAGCCAATATAAGCCTTGATTAAAAATGCAGTCTATATTCAGATGCCACACTATTGCATAAGGGTCAGTTATTGCATGTTAAATCTCATATATGTTAAGTAGAATCCACAGTTAATGAACAGGTATGAATAGCGGAGAGAAATCTTCTAGGAACGGCAAATGCACTCTTCTCTATACAGTACTTCTCATTTGATCTCTCATGAAGTGTTGGGAATCTTCCAAACACTGCCCAGCAACTAATGGGGACTTGCATATGTTAATCAGGAAGCCTCACACAATTTAATAGTTCTGCGATGAGTGTACTTGCATGACACCCATTTTTCCCAGACACTCTTTCTCATACCAATAGTTTATAGTTTTATCATAATGATTTTATTATTTGTACCTCACCCATCTGAATGGGTTGCCCCAGACACTCTGGGAAGCTTCCAACATATATAAAAGCACAATAAAACATTGCACATTAAAAAGCTTGACAAAACCCCAAGTGTACCGGGCACAGGAACAATGAAATGAATGAAAAGGCCAGCACAGGCCAGTCCTATGCATGTTCACCCAAAAGCCCAGATAAGCATGCATAAGATTTCAGTCATGTAGTATAACCCTTAAGTATTTTTTTTTACTTTTATATGCCTGTTGTCTTTGTCCATGGAGTTTTCTTGGCAGGGATACTGAAGTTGCTTCCCTGTTCCCTTAAGTATTTTTTTTTACTTTTATATGCCTGTTGTCTTTGTCCATGGAGTTTTCTTGGCAGGGATACTGAAGTTGCTTCCCTGTTCCTCCTCCAGGTGGATCGTGTTTGGTCAAAACTCTCCACTATGACCTGTTCATCTTGGGTGCCCTGCTCGGCATAGTTTATAGCTTCCCTGAGTTATTCAAGCCCCTTCGCCACGGCAAGGCAGTGATCCATGAAGGGGCTTGCTCACTGGAAGGACAGATCCTGAAGCTGAGGCTCCAAGACTTTGGCCACCTCATGAGAAGAGAAGACTCCCTGGAAAAGACCCTGATGTTGGGAAAGAAAGGGCACAAGGAGAAGGGGACGACAGAGGACGAGATGGTTGGATAGTGTTCTCGAAACTACCAGCATGAGTTTGACCAAACTGCGGGAGGCAGTGGAAGACAGGAGTGCCTGGCGTGCTCTGGTCCATGGGGTCACGAAGAGTCGGACACGACTAAACAACTAAACAACAACATTTGTTTTACTCAGGATTAAGTCCCACTGAGCAGGATTTCGGCCTATTCTTTACCCACTGAACTTCTTAACAAACTCTGCTAAATAAAGTGGGATTTACTTCTAAGTAAACTTGCATCGTTTGGACCACCCAAGAGTTAAAAGATAACTAATCAGAGACAGGAGAGCTATGAGAGTCAGGTGAGGGTCAGATGCCTTGTCAATCCCAGCAGGTATATAAGAGGATGACCCGGCCTTCCCAGGATTTCACACTGAGCCTGACGAGTTCTGTTAAACTCATATGCTACCTTGATTCTTTGTGATTTTTAATTGACTGTAATAAAGGTATTGTGTTACTACTGCAGCTTGGATTCTTATTATGTCTTTTTATTTTTTTATTTTAACAGGCCAACATCAGTGCCTGCTACAACATGCCTCCATTTAGGGGAACTGGAACATCAAAGCCAGGGCAGGCACCACAACTATTTACAATTTTATTGAGGGCTTATAGACATTCTTTACAGAGTTATCATGCATAAAGCAACCATTCACGCCTCCTGAGCTCAAGGATAATTAATAGGCTTCTCTACCCAAGTACTCTATAACGCCTGTATTGTGAAAAATAATAATCATAATATAGTAAAATATTTTTTCATATTCATTTGCTACATACATAGTGTTATCTTTCATTTTAATTGTCTTTATTAGATTTTTATATCTTGCAGGTTGTACATAAAAACAATGCAATGACACAGCAACATAAACAACACAAACTTTAATCGAGGATATATAATTCAACAGTATGTATGTACGTAGTACAGTGGTACCTCAGGTTAAGTACTTAATTCGTTCCGGAGGTCCGTACTTAACCTGAAACTGTTCTTAACCTGAAGCACCACTTTAGCTAATGGGGCCTCCTGCTGCCGCCGCGCCACCGGAGCACGATTTCTGTTCTCATCCTGAAGCAAAGTTCTTAACCTGAAGCACTATTTCTGGGTTAGCGGAGTCTGTAACCTGAAGCGTATGTAACCTGAAGCATATGTAACCCGAGATACCACTGTATTACTGAACGCCTTGCAAGTTGAATGATTTGGCTCCTGAACGCCGCAAACTTGGAAGTGTGTGTTCCGGTTTGGGAATGTTCTTTGGAACCCGAACGTCCAATGCGACGTCCGCAGCTTCCGATTGGCTGCAGGAGCTTCCTGCAAACAACTGGAAGCCGCGCATTGGTTTCTGAACGTTTTAGAAGTTGAACGGACCTCCAGGACAGATTCCATTCGACTTCCGAGGTAACACTGTATTATTATTGTTATTGAAATGTAATTACTATTATGTTGTAACAATGTGTAGCAAAAACCATAATACATCAAGCATCCTTAAGCAGCTGCAATGGTTGCAGAGGAGGGCGACCGAGATGATAAAGGGTCTTGAAACCAAGCCTTATGAGGAACAGTTGAGGGAATTGGGTATGTTTAGCCTGGACGAGAAGGTTGCGCTGTGGGTTAAACCACAGAGCCTAGGACTTGCCGATCAGAAGGTCGGTGGTTCGAATCCCCACGACGGAGTGAGCTCCCGTTGCTCGGTCTCTGCTCCTGCCAACCTAGCAGTTCGAAAGCACGTCAAAGTGCAAGTAGATAAATAGGTACTGCTCCGGCGGGAAGGTAAACGGCGTTTCTGTGCGCTGCTCTGGTTCGCCAGAAGTGGCTTAGTCATGCTGGCCACATGACCCGGAAGCTGCACGCCGGCTTCCTTGGCCAATAAAGCGAGATGAGCGTCGCAACCCCAGAGTCGGTCACGACTGAACCTGATGGTCAGGGGTCCCTTTACCTTTACTAGCCTGGACAGGATAAGACTGAGAGGCAATATGATAGCCATGGAGGATGGAGCAAGCTTGTTTTCTCCTGCTCTAGAGGGTATGACGGGAACCAATGGATTCAAATTACAAGAAAGGAGATTCCAGCTAAACATCTGGAAGAACTTTCTGACAGTAAGAGTCATCTGGCAGTGGAGCAGACTCCCTCGGAAGGTGGTGGACTCTCCTTCCTTGGAGGTTTTCAAGCAGAGGTTGAATGCCATGTATGATCCAGTTGAGATTTTGGGGGTTGCACTAGATGTCACTTGGGGTCCCTTCCAACTCAACAATTCTATGATTCTCATGGAAAAGAAAGAAGGGAGATAAAACAAGGGGAGGGAAAGAGAGGAAATGACACATCAAGAGGGGAGAGGGACAACATAACAAAACACTATACAGTGGTACCTCGGGTTAAGTACTTAATTCGTTCTGGAGGTCTGTTCTTAACCTGAAACTGTTCTTAACCTGAAGCACCACTTTAGCTAATGGGGCCTCCTGCTGCTGCCATGCCATCAGAGCACGATTTCTGTTCTCATCCTGAAGCAAAGTTCTTAAACCGAGGTACTATTTCTGGGTTAGTGGAGTCTGTAACCTGAAGCGTATGTAACCCGAGGTACCACTGTACAGTCAAACCTCGGGATGAATACGCTTCAGCTTAAATATTTTTGGGTTGCGCTCTGCAGCGACCCGGACCGTAACAGAGAGCGTTACCTCTGGATTTCGCCGCTCGCGCATGCGCAGACGCTCAAAATGATGTCACTCACATGTGCGGAAGCAACGAAACGCGACCCATGCATGCGCACACGCAGTCGCGTCTTACGTTCACTTCAGGAACGGATCCCGTTCGCATCCAGAGTTACCACTGTACAGTGGTACCTCGGGTTAAGAACTTAATTCATTCTGGAGGTCTGTTCTTAACCTGAAACTGCTCTTAACCTGAGGTACCACTTTAGCTAATGGGACCTCCCACTGCTGCCACCGCGTGATTTCTGTTCTCCTCCTGAAGCGAAGTTCTTAACCCAAGGTACTATTTCTGGGTTAGCGGAGTCTGTAACCCGAGGTACCACTGTAATTTTATTTATTAGATTTCTATACCCGCCATTCATCAGAGGTTCATGGTGCAGTTTACAATATAAAAACATAAAAATGTACAGAATCACAGAATTGTAGAGTTGGAAGCACCCCAAGGGTCATCTAGTCCAAGCCTTGGAATGCAGGAATCTCAACATACCTGACCCTGCCTACCTTTGCAAATATGCTGGTGGTTTTGTTGCTGCACCATTATAGTAACAAAAAGAATTTGTGTGCATACACACACACACACACACACACACACAAAACGGGAGTTTAAAAGGCCATATAACACCACCTATGGACAAACTGCAAAACATATTTGCGGGAAATGAGGGTTATGGGTTTGTTCTTGTTCTTATTCTGTATTTTGTGTTTTTATTATGCATTTTGTGTTTTTATTTTGTATTTTTATGCTGTGAACTGCTCTGAGATTTTCAGGTGAAGGGAGGTATACAGATTTACCAAACAAACAAGCAGAGTTTGGAAAACCCTTAAAAAAATTCCCACGGGCGAAAACCAACCCGCACAAGAACAGCATAGAAACTCCAAATTGCAACAATACAAATTTAATATGAAAAAAGCAAGCAGTTTTGAAAACCCTTTAAAAAAACACAACCCCACCAGCCAAAACCAACCCGCACCCTTCGCTAAGAGCAGCCCAGAACCGGAATTGCAAAACTGGAGCGAAAACACGCCCCCCCCCATCATCCCATACAAGCAAAACTCCTAGTTTCTACTTGCCCTTCCTTCCTCCGAGCCAGGGCACCCGCGGCGGCTTCAGGGCGCCTCACCGCGCGTGCTCGGCGCCCTCCCCGGCCGCGCATGCGCTCTGCTGCCCGTGCGCGGGGCGAGGCGAAATCACAACCCGGTGAAACTTCTGTCTCTACTTGCCCTTCCTTCCTCAGAGCCAGGGCACCCGCGGCGGCTTCAGGGCGCCTCACCGCGCGTGCTCCCCGGCCGCGCCTGCGCCCTGGTGCCCGCGCGCGGGGCAAGGCGTCGTGCGTGAGGTGTGTGTGTGTGTGGTGAGGGGTGGATTCGGTTCGGCCATTGGCGCCGACTCCTCGGTTAAATCCCTTCATGGCGGCCCCGGCCGGGTTGCCGCGGCGCTAGGCCTCGCTGGCTCCCTCGCCGGGGCGGCGGCGGGGCGGTCCCCCCCTCGAGGGAGGCGGCCATGGCGAGCCGGGGAGCTCCGCTGGTGCTGCTGGCGGCGGCGGCGCTGGCGCTGGTCCGAGGCGGAGGCTCCTCAGGGCTGCCCGAAGGCTGCAAACAGGACGGCGGAGGAGGAGGAGGAGGCGGCGGCGGCGGTGGTGGTCGCCTCAGGAGCGGCAAGGCTTCTCCGCCGGCCGAAGCGGGAGTGGGAGGGAAGGTGGTCTGCAGCAGCCTGGCTCTGGCCCGCGTCCCGGACCCCGGCGGGCTCCCCAACAGGACGGTCACCCTGTGAGTAAGCGACGCCGAGGAAAGGGCTTGGGGGAGGGCCGGGGTCCGCTGGGAGTGGGATTGGGTCCCTGCGATGGAGACTTCTTTTTAAAATCTCTATTATTACTATTCATTGTGGTTTTCTCCTCTTGGTAGTACTGATCGATTCGGCCCTTTATTATTATTATTATTATTATTATTATTATTCGTTGTGGTTTTCCCCACCTCTCGGTAGTACTGATCGATTCGGCCCTCTATTATTATTATTATTATTATTATTATTATTATTAGTTGTGGTTTTCCCCTCCTCTCGGTAGTACTGATCGATTCGGCCCTTTATTATTATTATTATTATTATTATTATTATTAGTTGTGGTTTTCCCCTCCTCTCGGTAGTATATGGGGAGAGCGGGGTATAAATATAAATTTATTATTATTATTATTAGTAGTAGTAGTAGTAGATCGATTCGGCCCTGCTCTTTACCCCGTGTGTTTGGCTCATTGTTTATGATTCCTTCCCACTCCTCTTCATGCCGCCTTTTCAGCGTCGTTTCGGCCTGTGCCAAAGGCGGCGTGCAGATAAAAAGGTGGTGGGGTGTTTTTGGGTGGTGGGGTGGGTGTGGAAGATGCTCCGTTTCCCTCTCGTGGTTGTTGTTTTTTTCCTCCTCTCCCCCCCCCCCCACTCTGCTATTAACGCACAACCCCTATAACAGGGCTCAGCAAACTTTTTCAGCAGGGGGCCGGTCCACTGTCCCTCAGACCTTGTGGGGGGCCGGGCTGTATTTTGGAAAAAAAAAATAAACGAATTCCTGTGCCCCACAAATAACCCAGAGATGCATTTTAAATAAAAGTGCACATTCTACTCATGTAAAAACACCAGGCAGGACCCACAAATAACCCAGAGATGCATTTTAAATAAAAGTGCACATTCTACTCATGTAAAAACACTTTGATTCCCGGAACGTCCGCGGACCGGATTTAGAAGGCGATTGGGCCGGATCCGGGCCCCGGACCTTAGTTTGCCTACCCATGCCCTATAACAATACCTTCCTTTTAATATATATAATATATACAAAATAGGGACACAGGTGTCGCTGTGGTCTAAACCACTGAGCCTTGGGCTTGCAGATCAGAAGGTCAGTGGTTCAAATCCTCACAATGGAGGGGTGCTCTGTCCCAGCTCCTGCCAACCTAGCAGTTTGAAAGCATTCCAGTGCAAGTAGATAAACACATAAATAGGTAGCGCTGTGGCAGGAAGGTAAACAGCGTTTCCATTTGCTCTGGTTTCTGTCACTGTGTCCCGTTGCGCCAGAAGCGGTTTAGTCAGCCTAAAAGTGAGATGAGCGCCGCAACCCCATAGTCGCCTTTGACTGGACTTAACTGTCCAGGCATCCTTTGCCTTTTATGTATACACACACGCACACACACACACAGTCATACCTCGGGTTACAGACGCTTCAGGTTGCATTTTTTCGGGTTACGGACCGCTGAAACCTGGAAGTACCGGAATGGGTTACTTCCAGGTTTTGGCGGTCGTGCATGCGCCGAATCGCAACCCGCGGAGACGCTGGTTGCGAATGCTGCCAGTTGCGAACATACATCCTGCACGGATCACGTTTGCAAACCGAGCATCCATTGTGTGTGTGTGTGTGTGTGTGTATTTGATTTTTCAACTTAAAATGTTACAGCGATACATCAAACATCAATCATAAAAACAAGATTCCAGGAATTTCCTGGATTCCCCCCCCCCATGTGTGTCCTGTTATTAACCAGTTCTTCCCGCGTCTTTTTTGATAATCCAAACTCTTTACTTCCATTATGTCCAAAATTCAACTTTAAACTACAAGTCCCAAGCCTACTAATGATTTTAACTGTTTACAGTGGCCTTTAAGATAAGTTATAAACTTTACCCATTCCTTATTAAAAATTTGGTCTTCCTGACTATAACAACACCTTCTGTTCCCTCCTCCTGCTTTATGCTGGAGCCTGCTTTCTGACTATGGAAAGGCGGCATGCTGATAATGTGAAGTATATGGATGTTAGGGGTTGTCCTATGTACTTTTTTTTTTTTACAGGGTACATCCTCATTTCATGGGTATGTAAAATAAGAGCCATCATTGTGATCCATAGTTAAAAGTATAAGTCGGCAAATGTGTCTTTTCTCTCTCTTCGAAATATGGCAACCCTAGGATGTGTGGAAGATGTCCTGTCTCCCTCTTGTAATTGGTTTTTGTCACTCTGTGTAACAGCGCTCCTTCTCACAACCCCATAACACCATCTTTTGCACAACCCCATAACACCATCTTTCCTTCCCTCCATCCACCTCACACCATAGCGTGGCGTTTTAGCTATGGAGAGGTGGCATACAGATAAAGCAATGTGTGCATGGCATGGAAGATTCCTGGTCTCCTCCTCATAATTGTTTTTTTGTCACACAGTGTAATAATGCTCTTTCATGCAAGCACTTTGTAAATAAAGTAAATAACAGCTTCTTCCTTCCCACTTGAGCATGGTTTCTCACTATGGAAAGGCAGCATACAGGAAAAGGGATGTATGGAAGATGCCTGGTCTCCCTGTAGTAAATGGTGCAGTAAAGCCACTTCTGGGCCTGCCCCAAGAGGTGGGGTTGCGGGCTTCACGCCCACCCCCCACGTGAGCGGGGGCTGGTTTCAGCCCCCGCGAGAGCAGAGAACTCTCTACCGGCTTGATGGCATGCATCTTTCAGATGCGGGAAATGATATTTGGCTTGATGGCGTGCATCTTTCAGATGCGGGAAATGACATGTGGCTTACTGATATAGCAAAGGGGGTAAGAGATTGGTTTCAGGCATGAGAGTATTGGCGGCGAGCGATTGCTCGTGTGGCGGTAGGCATTGGTAAGAAGGGGTTAAGAGGATGTGTGGGGGGGGGAGGAACGCCATCACCTCCCCCCAGTGAGCGAAGGGTGGTCCGTTAAAGGACTCCGGGGGGCATGGCCCTGTCCGAAGCCTATGGAGGTGAGGGCCAAAGGCACGCTCCAGAGCGGTGACCCGGGGGAGCTCCTAGTCGACGTGCCTCGGCGGGAGAATCCCCCGATTTAGTGTTAACCCTTCCCCGTGTCTCCAGCAAATGGGCTGGAGCCGGATAGTCGTTAGGACCAATGCCTAAGCCAATGCCTCTCATTCCTGAATTCAATAAAGTTGTGGCCTAATTCGCCCATTTAACCTTAAACTATGGTGTCTCGTGTCTTTATTTATCCTGGTGGGGGGCGGGAACTCGCCACGCAAAGCCACTTCTGGGCCTGCCCCAAGAGGTGGGGTTGCGGGCTTCACGCCCACCCCCCACGTGAGCGGGGGCTGGTTTCAGCCCCCGCGAGAGCAGAGAAATCCTGGCCATGTCTGCCCTATTTAGGGCCGGTGCAGAGGGGGCTCGCCCTCTTTTCGCCGGCTAGCCCCACGTTTTCCCACCCTCCCTCCCTTTAGGTAGGCTTTAGGTAGGTCTCTGACTTTGCTATGGACTTCGGTCTGTTGCCACATGGGGCATGGGGGGCGGGAACTCACCACGCAACACCCTTTCGCACATGCACTTTGAAAATAAAGTAAATAACAACATCTTCTTTCCTTCCTCCCAATTCACACCTCACTCACAGTGTTTTTTGGGAAATAATTGCTTTCCTGCAGGTACATGGGCTGCATGAGCATTCTAAGAAAGCCTTTGCCTATGCTGGATCAGACCAAAAGTACCACCCAGCAGCCTTTTGTTCATTTGTTTTTTAAAAAATAATTTATTTTAGTTACAGTAGTTTGTAAAATTTATATAGCTCTTGATCGTGGTGGTGGTGGGAGCCTCTCAAAGCTGTTTACAAAAAGAGGAAAACAATAAAAGACATCAACCAAAAATATTTTTCAATCGTAATTTGAAACATTCCAATACAGTGGTGCCCCGCAAGACGAATGCCTCGCAAGACAAAAAACTCGCTAGACGAAAGGTTTTTCCGTTCGCGATTTGCCTCGCAAGACGAATTTCCCCTATGGGCTTGCTTCGCAAGACGAAAACGTCTCGCGACTTTTTTTCTTTGACTAAAAACAAAGACATGTTTTGTTTATAAAGTTAATTTATTTTCCCTTAAATTTTCGAACTGCTCTTTACAGTATGTGTGACTTTAAAGAGCAGTTAATAAACTGTTGTTGTACCAAATTTGGCTTTGTTTGGACTTTTTTTGACCATAGGAACGCATTAATTGATTTTCAATGCATTCCTATGGGATTTCGTGCTTCGCAAGACGAAAAATTCGTTAGACAACAAAAATTGCGGAACGAATTAATTTCGTCTTGCGGGGCACCACTGTAGATAAAAATGCAATAGAAATGGACTAAAACAAATTAAAACTTGTACAGTTTTTCTAAATATCTGGGTAGCTTGTGTAAATAAGAATGTCTTCAGCAGGCACCAAAAAGAATACAATGAAGACACCTGCCTGATATCAATATATTGCCATATACGTTTGTCTTGTTTCTGTTTTCCCATTTTTTCCTTCTTTCACTATCTTTTCAGTCAAAAAAGAAAAGCAAATAAACAGAGATGCCACTGGTATGACTCACTTAATGTTAAAGCACAGGCCCCCTCTTCATCCCAATCTTTTGGTAGCTTACCGAAAGGGCATGAGGCTGATCACCAGTCGTCTTTGGTTTGCCACCAACATCCAGAACTCAGATGCATACTCTCTGAACATTTAAGTATCACAGAATAATGGAGATAATATGCCTAACTACCTCACAGCATTCTTGTGAGGCTAGAAGAAAGGAGACAGCCACAATGCTTAGAATAATGAGAAGAATTCCAATATATCGTAAATTTATGAGGTTCAAAAATGTTTGGTTGCTTAGGAATATATTGACTATCTTAATTAAGGACAACAAATGCTGTGGTTATGCATTTTTTTAAAACTTGTTGTATTTTTAACAGTTTTTTTAAGTTTTAGGATAGGGAAGATAAATGAGAAAATAAGCATGCTAAGGTTTTGTCAATTTTATAAACATTGTTTATGCCACTGGTCTTCAATTGGTGGATCAGGACCCACCAGTGGGTCACAGCCTTTTCCAAGGTGGGCCACAACAGGAACACTACCAGTATTCAAATATATGGTAAAAGATTAAGAATTGGGTCCTCAAATGCACATTTGGGTTTAAAGTGGGTCCTAGGTCTGTAAAAGCTAAAGAGACCTTGTCTATGCTATATACTGTATTTTTCACTCTACAAGACGCACCAGACCACAAGACACACCTAGTTTTTGGAAGAGGAAAACAAGAAAAAAAATATTCTGAATCTCAGAAGCCAGAACAGCAAGTGGGATCGCTATGCAGTGAAAGCAGCAATCCCTCTTGCTGTTCTGGCTTCTGGGATAGCTGCGCAGCCTGCATTAACTCCATAACACACACACACACACACACACACACACACACACACACACCCTTACTTTTTAGGAGGGAAATAGGAGGGAAATTTAGGAGTCTTATAGAGCAAAAAATATGGTACCTGTTACATCACAGTGAAGCTTATTTTTAAACATGTTGATTAGACCATCTGTTTTAATATTCAAGTTACTATTTTTTTAAAGTGCAAGATCCATTTCAAAGAGGCAGTATGGGATATTATAAGAAAAGTCAGGAGCTATTGGAAATGTTTGAAGTTCTAGGTAATAACATATAAGCAACATCTTAACACACTGGTAACCTTTACAGATCTATTCATTACAGTGACTGCCAGAATATCAACTTGGAGTTTACATCTTATATATTTGTGATGAGGGGACTTGGCAGGAATAGGGAGGTGGCATATGAAGTAAAATAATAGTCATGTAGCTCTTGGCAGCTAATTTTTATGTTCTATGCAGAACGATGTAAGTTCTGTATCAAAGAATCTCCATAAATCACGCAGAAAGAGATTTCTGTGTCCATTACATCTGAAATTACATTTCATGCCAATTTGAAATTTGGCCAAATTTAACACTATAGTAATGGCAACATTGGGTGTCTGTTGCTAGATATTTGTGGCAGAAAAATACAAAGCTCACCTTGTTTGCCTGACTGCAATAGGACACCCAATAATTGATACATGCATTGTATTGGTCATTTATGTTGAGAGGTTGATTGTGTTAAGTGTAACTCTTCTTTATGGCAGGAGGAGAATGGCACTGTAATAAAAATGGTTTTGGAGTGAATGCCATGAACTACTAGGCCTTTAAATTTTAAGATAATGTCTATATTTGTTCACGCTACTAATAAAATAAGCTCCTGAGCAAGAGGTACATTTGGAATATATATGGTGTGTATAACTTGCTTAGAATTGGAAAAGACTGCCACTTGTTTATAGGATTGTCTAGAGGATGGATTTCATTGTTGGTTCTGGCAAGTGTTCCTACTACTTTGGTAATGCTTTACAGGACACAACTTTTAGGTGATCACATGACTGCTAAGGCTTGTAAGATACTGGGAAAGAAGGAATGGTGTAGAGTGTGAATGAGTTTCCCTTTGAATAATAGAATGTGAGACATCAAATGGAATTGCTTGACAGTAGGTACAGGAAAGACAGAAGGAAGTACTTCATATAACATATAATTAACTCAGGGAGTTCATTGCCACAGGATATAGTGAAAGCCGCAAGCTTAAATGGCTCTTTAAAAAGGGGATTCAACAAATTCAGGGAGAATAGATCTGTCAGTGGCTAGATTAGAATCTGTATTCCCGGAGTATTGTATGGTGGAAACAAACAACTGGATACTTCCCACCATCGTACTGTGTAAGCTTCTGAAAAGTATTTGGTTAGCTGCTGCAGGAAATTGAAGGACTCTTGGGATTGATCTAACAAAGCAGCTATTGTGAAAGAACCATCTCCAGCCACTCCAAAGGATCAAATTTCAGAGGTGCCCAACAGTTTTTTTTTGTAGTCATCAAGTTGAGTACCAGCCCTGATTAGGGCTGTGAGAGTTTTTCGTTTATTTTTAATTAATTAATTTATACATCACTTGCATGACAGAATGGCTACTAAGCAGTTTACAAGAATAAAATCAATTATAAAAAGCCATATGTATTTAAAACGCACAATTAAAAAAATGCATCAAAACACTAAAACAAGTGCATCAGAAAGCATAACAGTTACAAGAGCAGGTATAACAGTTGGATCAGGAAGATCAAGGGAAAGGGAACACTCACCTAAATAGATGCACCTTTAAGAGTGCAGATTGCCAGTACAGGCGAGGTCTTCTCTATGCCAGCAGGGAGGTATTCAAAAACACTAGTACCACTAGTGAAAAATATAAAGCCTCAAATGTATAGTTGGTTACTTTCTCTAACCTTAGATATGTGGTTCCCATAAAGACTGATAAATATCTAGTTGGAACAGTACCATGAGCTACAGATTTTAATTTGATTGTCATTTTGCAATATTTTCCAACTTAAAATTCAGACATTATTCCCCCCCCCCAAAAAAATGGAATGTAGTTTCTTAAACCTTATGAACTCTAGCCCATAGAACAACAAAAAAAAAATTCTGCATTAAAAGAATAATGAAAACTAAAATTTTATATATACAAATGAACAGTTTTAATACAGAACAGCACTGCTTTACTACTTTCGTATTGAATTTGAAAATGACCAGGAAACTGTTCTGTGAAACAACAATTGAAGATATTCACCCTTCAGTTCCTTATTTTCTATTTAGCTGACTTGATTATATTTTATTTATTAAATTTCTATACCACCCTTCATCCAAGGATCACAGGGCGGTTTACAATATAAAAACACAAAAATACATAGCATAATTATGATACGATAATCTTTATTGTCATTGTCCCATACAGAACAAAGAAATTGAAAAATTTACACAAAACATTCAAAATCCAACAAGCCAGCTATCCCAACCTGGTTAGCCCCCTAAAAACTCTGATACCCCATTTTTTAATACAATATGCTCCCATAGAGACTCCTTACACTGTTTAAGACCAAAATCGCATTTGGGTAGAAACTGTTTCTCAGGCGGCTAGTCCTAGTCTTTATAACCCTGTACCTTCTTCCAGAAGGCAGAAGCTGAAAGAGATCATTTCCGGGGTGCACACTATCCTGCGCTATCTCTGCAGCTTTCTTATGGCACCTGGAAGCAAAGATTTGATCCAAGGTGGGAAGAGTGCATCCCAGTTATTCTCTCCGCAGTCTTTGCAACCCTGGACAGCATTGTTTTTTCCCTGATCGTGCAGCTCCCAAACCACACACACAGACTATAAGTTAATACACCCTCCACAGTACAATGGTAAAATGCCATCAACAGGTCCTCTGAGAGATGGTTTTCCAGAGGATTTACAAACAAAACAGCATGTTTTGTAAAGACATTTGATACTCTTGCCATCCACTTCCCCATCAAGTTACTAGATATGAGTAACTTCCCCATCATTACTAGATATTAAGTGGCCTGCTAGGATATTGAGTTGCTTGGAATCCCAAAAACTACCAGGGGTTTGGGATGGGGTAGGAGCTATGCCCAAAAGCAGACATAAATTCCACATCACCGGCTGGATTCAGCTCACTGTTCCCACTAGTGGAAGCCTGTTCAAGAACTTCTGCTAGCACAGTGGGGTGGCACCCCTGCCCTCCCCAAATTGAATCAAAACAGTGTGAGGGGAGCGGAGGGGAGATTGTTCTACCAGGCAAGCAGAAATACTTGCATTGACAGAACATTTGTAACGGCATGGTGTTAAATTCCTCTTCATGCCTTGAATTTTCTTCATAAAATTCACAAAACAACCCAAAATATATGGATAGAAGTAGGTTCGCAGCATGATGCCACATCCCACTGCAGCTACTCCGGTGGCTAAAGCAGCATTCCAGGAAAGTGAAGCAATGCAGTTGCTGGCATGGGAAAGGCAAGATGAATCTGGTGTCCCTTGGGAGGTGACCTGAAGCTTTGCCACAAATGGGCTTTTTTCAAGTCCTGATACAACTTTTCTACAGGCTTTAGCAAGAGGACAAGGTGCCTTGTTGTGCCAGCACTCAAGTTCTTGATCCTGCAAACCTGTGGGATGGCAGATAGTGGGAGGGAGGGATGGAGGGCAATTTAGTTTGGGGAAACATGGAAGGAAAGTATGTGTGTGTGTGCGCGTGCGCGCCCACCCACCCACCCACCCCTTGCTGTTGTTTCAACTTAATTTTGGGGATCTCAAGGCTGCTTCTAAATAAACATACAATCATCAAGTCCTTTATGTGATCTATCTTGGCTCTGAGCTTTGTGAATGAACGAGGATTTTAACCTGTACAGTCATACCCCAGGTTGCGATTGCTGCGGTTTGCGTGTTTTCGGGTTACGGATGCGCCGAAACCCGGAAGTACCGGAATGGGTTACTTCCGGGTTTCGGCACATGTGCAGCAGCACTAAATCACGCTTTTCCGCATGCACAGAAGCGCAGAATTGCATCACGAGCATGCACAGACGTGGCGCTTCGGGTTGCGAACGTGCCTCCTGCACGGATCACGTTCGCAACCTGAGGTTCCACTGTATCTGTTAAGTGCAACATAGTTTGTTTTGCCTGGAACCAAATACTCTGGGTGACCTGCAGAAGCCTTGTTTGTACAGCTTATTGCAGCTTTGTGTCCTACCATACTTTTGAAGTGCCAGAGCTGAACCAGTCTTCCTGTTTACCTTCCAGAGTAAGACAACCTCTCCACCTTTTAAGGGTGGAAATACGGTCAGAGATCCTTAGGTATATAGTGAAAAGTTCCTTTTGTTTTTCCAGCATCTCACGGTGTTAACAGTCCTGTCTTTTCCTAACTACTGCTTAAGAGGTAGTCCACTATCAAAACTGAGAAATGCAAGACTTTTCTTTCCAGAGCTATATTATGTATATGCTAGCTATTCATATAATTCAATTATGGCTAGTATTGTTTTCCATTATAGAATCTTTATATCAGTAGTAATTGTAGTAATAAAACCATATTTGCATTTCTGTTCTCCAAAATTACTTTGAGTACATCTTTTTTTTAGTTTGCTTATGGCTGTAAAATGTTCAAACTTGTAAAAATAAAGCCAGTTTATTTGCCTTACCGAAAGAAAGACGCCAACTGGAAAAGGTTGGGGGGTATGAGGAGGCAGGATTCTGCTGTCTAGACTTGATGTTTGTGGTTTGATCATTTTGAGGTAACACACTACCAGTTAATTTAAATGAACTTTCTGCCTTTGTAATTGAGCAGACTGTCAGGATTTGTCAGGTCTTGGCCTAGGTTCTAGACAGCATGCAACTGGTGTTAAGTTCACATTGGATCAGGTGAACTAGGAACAAAAGGCAAGAGACAATAGACAGATAAGAATCAAAAGGCCAGAGGCAAGTGCAGAGTCAGAGCCAGGCAGAAAGCTGACTGACTTGGGCTAGTCACTGTGTCTCAGCCCAACTCTAGTAAGCTTTGTAGTTAGGCAGGGTGGTTTTGAGGCTAAAAGTGCAGAACAAGGGAATTGTACACTCCGTCTTAAGCTGCTTGGTGGAAAGGCAATATTAAAGTGTAATAAATAGGCCCCACATTTTAAAATTATATCTAATTATGCTCTGTCAATATTTGCTTGCATTAATGCTGTTAATCATACTGCTGCAAAGCCTCAGCATAAAGTTGCTACTTAGTTGGCTCATGAAATGCAGATAATAAAAAGTGAATCTTGTACGTTTTCAAAGGTCTCATTAAAAAGTAGTAGTCTTCTACTTTGTACTTTATTTTCTCAGTGTGTGGTGTATAATCCCTCCTCCCCCGGGTTGGAGGCTTCAGTGCTGTACAAGGTGAAATGTTCAGCAACAATCTGTTGAAAATATATTATATATAGAAGTACCTTGACAGAGGACGGAGCTTAGAACAGTTTATACTGTCAAAACATCTGCAGATGGTGCTTAAAGCAATACTGTGCAACTCTTTGAGGGTTTTTCTTTGTCAAGTGTTTCTTTCACAGTGTTCCCTGGAACTTTCCCCAGAAAAATATTTACTTACACTTCAGAAAGCTTTCAGTGTGGCCACTGTTTTCTGTAGGAAAGATATTTCATGATTGTACAGATGGTAGCATATCCTCTTAGGATAACCTTTCATATTAGGAAGTATTTACTGTTATTAATAATGGCTGGCATCCAAAAAGCTTCTTTGATTCACATAAGGGACTCTTTATCAGTCATACAGAATTCTTTCCCCCCTTTTAAGCAGCTGATTCCTATGTCGCATCACAAACAGTGAACATAGGCAGACTATTAAACATGTTTCAGTGTTTGTATGTATCATAAGGGGGTACTTCCTGAGTGACCAATATCATATTTGCAAGTGTCTTTATATACTATTTTGTGTTAGCTAATATTATTTGAACTCAAGATGTTTTCCCAGATAGTTTAAATGCTTTCTTTTTATTGTGTTTATAAGAAGCAGCAGTTAGTACAGAATGCTGCAGCAGAGTGAGACCCTGTCAGCCTCTTGACACCTCTGCTCACTGGTTGCCTCTTTGCTACTGGGCCAAATTCAAGGTGTTGATATAAAGAGCCCTTAACAGCTTGGGACCAGTTTACTTGTGATATTGCTTTGCTATCTGCAGAACTGGCACTGTTACAGGTACCGCATATGACCCATTCTGCACTTGTAAGAAATTGATCTTTTAGTGTGGCAGCATCTACACTTTGAAACTCCCCCTCCTATTGAAAACAGAAAGGATGTACTCTTTTGGGCACTTGCTTAACACTTTCGTCCAGGCATGGCTAAACTTGGCCCTCCAGTTGTTTTGGAACTACAACTCCATCATCCCTAGCTAACAGGACCAGTGGTCAGGGATGATGTGAATTGCAGTCCCAAGACAGCTGGAGGGCCAAGTTTAGCCATGCCTGGTAGGCAAACCTATCTAGACATGTAGATGTTACATCTGTTTTATCTCTTTTAAGCTATTGTTAGCTTTTATTTCATATATTGAATACTTTATATACTTTTTCTTACTGATACTTTTATTGTTTTGTTATTTTTGTAACGGTTTAGACGTTTGTGGGGGTTTTTAAACAGTAAATCACTATATAGTTTTAAAGAAAAAAGTGAGGGAGAGAGGACATTAGTGGTAAGTCAAAGTACAGTTTACCATTAATGTGTGGGCTCGTGAAGATTGCATCTTCTTTGCTCCTTCAGGGATTCTGCGAGCTGAGCTATGGTTTGGCTTAGCATGTCTTCAAAATCCAGGCTCAGCTGTCACCAAGGTTTGCCACTTGTGGTTTGTCTGGAGGAGACAAACCACAAGTCCAGGTTCGGATGACACATTAAGCCAAATCAGTCCAGAGAACTGTCACTCTCATGCCCTCACACTAAAGGTAAAGAACCCCTGACGGTTAAGTCCGGTCAAGTTCAGCTATGGGCTGTGGCACTCATTTCCACTTTCAGGCCAAGGGAACTGTCCGCAGACAGCTTTACTGAGTCATCTGGCCAGCATAAATAAACTGCTTCTGGTGCATGGGACACCGTGACGAGTACCAGAGTGCATGGAAACACCATTTATCTTCCCGCTGCAGCAGTACCTAGTTATCTACTCAAGCTGGTATGCTTTTGAATTGCTAGGTTGGCAGGAGCTGGGACAAAGCAATGCAAGCTCATTTTGTTACACAGATTCAAACTGCCGACCTTACAATTGGCAAGCTTGGTGGTTTTGACCACAGTGCCATCCATGTCCATGGTCTGCCTTGGCACTATATGAACGAGCTCAGTAAGACCCAATGCTCACAGTCTACCTCATTTTCTCCTTATTTCTTGCACACTTGAAAAAGGGCTTACTTGGAATTCTAATTTTGATCCAAGGAACTATATCTAATGCATGCATATCTAATATAACAAACTAGGGTGTTCATGAGTTTTTGCAGCTTAGCTTCAGGACCAATAACTTAGGGGGCCAATTCTGTAAAGCAGAGCTTTCCAAACTGTGTGTCATGACAAGATAGTGTCACTGCAGTGTATAGGTGTGTCGCGCATACACTCCCTGCACTCCTCCCGGGGCTGGGAAGCAGTTAGTTTAACCCCTGGTTTGCTAGTAAAACTGAATTACTGTGTCGCGAAATGATGCATGTCTAAATAGTGTGTCACCAATTTGAAAAGTTTGGAAAGCTCTGCTGTAAAGCATCCTTTTAAGCAGCATAAGATGGAAAACCACAAACATTTACTCTAATGCTACTGCAATTGTTTGAAAAGGGAAATATTGTAATGTTTTTACATTATTTTGTTTTATAGAATTCTGAGCAACAATAAGATAACAGAATTGAAGAATGGTTCCTTTGCTGGATTAAGCCTTCTTGAAAGATTGTAAGTCCTGCCCCCCTTTTATGTTTTAAGTATTATAATGCGGAAGGAGATGTAATGGAAGGGAGGGAGTATTCACCTCTCTAACTATATTTGAGTTTTTTAAAAACTATAACAACAACATTAAGATACTCCAGAAGTTAATATACTTGGATGAATAGTTTTCCTACTGTATGTATAATAAATACAAAACTACCGGTAATTGCTTCAAATGTAATAAGAAATAAGGAAGATATTTCCATATAACTTTAGCATATTATTCTATCAATGCTTACTTACAAATAAGTTGCCATGATGATGATGATGCCACCCATCTGCGTTGCCCCCACGGTTCTGGGCTGCTCCCAACAAAAATAGTTAAAACACAGTACAACATCACACATTAAATTTACTTTCTCTCGTGGAAATAAACTTATGACTACAATTCCAGTCATGTTTGCTGTAAAGCTCTTAGGTGCAATATAAATAATAGCAAGGATTTAAAGATTTAAAGAACTTTCATTAGGTGCATCCAAGGGCTTAGGTACACCCACCTAAATTTTTGTTTTTTGAATGGCAGTGCCACATGGCAAATCACAGCCTACTTACAAAATTCCCTAGAGTTTCAAAAGAAGTGTGCAGTGCAATGCAGTGAGGGATAGCCTTTTTATTATTTTTTATTTAGAAACAAATATTTAAACTTTTCTTAGGCACCTAGAATAATCACACAGTGAAACTGCTGTTGATGATGATGCCTTCACTACAATAGTTGTGTGTGTGTGTGTGTGTGTGTGTGTGTGTGTATCCATAATCACATTTTGAGTCTGTTAACTTTTTGAGAGATGGGAACAGTTTTTCTTGCAGTGCAAAAAAATCTAGAATTCTCTTTTACTGCGTTTAATTAAGGTTGTAACTTAAAAACTTTAAATATTCCAGTAATATTTCTAAATGGTAAAGAACTACTCTAAATTATTTTGCTTTTCTTTTGGGAGAGGAGTGGGGGAAAGTATTCGGAGCATAAAGGAAGAATTTGTCTAAAGTGATTGAGGACTGAGTGAGCGTTGAGAAGACAGGTTGCAGACAGATAGAATTGTTTTAATGTTCACTGCCTCCTAAGGCCTTTTAGCAGTACAGAAATGCTGCTTTTGTGCAGTGAGGCTGCAAGTGGAATTCTAACTTTGGATTCACACTGCACCTAAAAGTCGTATTTGCTGCAAGTTTGTAAACCAGCATCCCCACAGCAAAGCAAAAGTAAATGAGCATTATTGAGCTGGGATTGGCAATGCAAAGAGATCATAAATACATTTACTCAAAAGTAAGTCCTATTCTGAATTATACCCTTTGGTTAGCAATGTCTTCCTGTTTAATGTTGTTTAAAATGGCTCCTGATCTTCTGCAGCATTGCTGAAATTGCTTTTTAATCACTTCCTAAAACAATTTTCGATTCAGGATGCTCCTATTTAAAGCTTTATTCAGTACACATTTACTTGGAAGCAAATCCCACTGGATTCATTGAGACTTATTCCCAAGCTGCAATTGAGGGGCAAGGCAACCTGCTGTTGCTTTCCTGAAGCCAAAGTTAAGTCAGGTGTGCAGATGGAGAAATGGTCTATCATTGCACAAGACGTTTAAGTACTTAATTAGCTATTACACAGAAAGAGAGTTTGTATGCACCTCCATGTGCTCTCTTCAAGATCCCGCCTCCATGTTCCTTGAGCTTCTTATACACACAATAGTCCTACTTCTTTCTATTCATTAGAACACAGAAAGCTGATTTATATCAAGTCAGATGACTGGTCTTTCTGGTTCAGCATTGTCCACACTGAGAGACAGCAGCTTTCCATGGTTTCAGATAGAAGCCATTCCTAGCCCTAACTGGGATTGCCAATGGTTGAAACCAATACCTTTTGCATGCAGCACAGCCCTGTAGTCTCTTTATGCAGTTCAACAGGAGCTGCAAGGTATTTGAGGAAAGGATTTAACATTTCCTTCATTTTGTGTTCATCCCAAATACCACATTTTCCTTAGAACCAGAAAGTAATGTAGAACATAAATAAATATGCTGTCGTTCTGTGGCTCAAACAAGATGAGCATAATCAAGCACAGAGCTATGCACTTAAGTCCCTTCTAATCATTGAGTTTAGGCATGCCTAATGTTGTGTTGAATTGCAGCCAATGGGTATAAATGTGGCATTTCACAAACTTTGTCAGTTCCAATGGTCTCTTTAGGAGCTTATAACCATATATACAGGAGTTTTCATTCATTGATTGTCTGAATACATGTTGCTTCGCTTAGTAGCTTGTTCAAGTGGGAAGTGACTGCTATCTATTTTAGGAACTTCAGCAGTTGCTGAGAGAGACTGTAAACCTGCAAAGTGCATCTTGGTAGCATGTCAACAGAAGTTTTTGATGCAGAATACAGTGCTAACCTTAAAATGTGTTATTTGCTATGGTGCTTGGGAATTTGTATGTTGTTCCAGGCTTGATTCTCTGTGGCCCAGGTCAGCATCTAGATTCACTTTTCAGGAAGCTGTGTCCTAAGGGCACAGCTTCACAGAGCCCTTTTGATGCTTAGTTGGCAAGTTTGGGGTCAAACAGCATCCCCCAAAAGGCTGTATGCCAGTTATTCATCCCAGTCTACTTTAATTCTTCCTGAAGTCCCAGTTGAGTTTTTATTGAAGAGTGTTTGCTGTTGTCATGCTTTACTATCATTTCCCCAAAGCTTCTATTTACTATTTTGCTTTTTCTGATACTCAATATTTTGTCTTGGAGGTGAAACCATTTTGTCTTGGAGTTGAAACCACAGTATAATGTTAAAGATCACTATCAGAAGATCATCATCATCATTCTTTATTAAATTTGAATATTCCCTTCATCCAAAGATCCCAGGGTGGTTCACAACAGAAAAATAAAAAATAAGAATACAAAATACATAATTAAGCAAACACAAACAAACAACCTCCTTCCCACAAACACATTAAAAAAGCCATAGAATATTAATCAGCCAAACTCCTGGCCAAAGAGAAACCTTTTTGCCTGGAGCCTAAAGATACGTAACCAGCCTCCCTGGCATTCCACAAGTGGGGAGCCACCACAGAACGAGGCCCATTCTTGTGCTGACACCCTCCAGACCTCTTGTGGAGGAGGCGCACACAAAGAAGAGCCTCAGATGATGATTGCAGGGTCTGGGTAGGTTCATATGGGGAGTATCGGTCCTTGAAGTATTGTGGTCCTGAACCATTTAACACTTCATAGGTCAGCACTAGCACTTTGAATTGGGCCTGGAAACTAAACTGGCAGTCAGTGCAATCGGGCCAGGATTGGTGTAATATGCTCAAACCATCTTGCCCCAGTGAGCAAGCTGGTCACCAAATTCTGCACCAGTTGAAGTTTCCAAACTGTCTTCTGAGGCAGCCCTATGTATAATGTGTTCCAGTAATCTAACCTACGGATTAGATTACCTATGTGGAACAAAGGTGCATGAATAAAGTTTGCTGGTGTCATAAAGGAACCCTCACCCCAGTCCTAAAGCATTTGTCCAATATCTTACATAGAATTATTAATCTGACAGTTATAACTTCATTATTGTTGTGCAGTTTGTCACCAGTGAGCAGCACTGAGATTTGGGGAGAAAGTGAATACCTTGTGTTGTTTAGTGATGAATTAGATGACCAAGGTAAAGAAAACCCAGTGTTCATCTCTTGAATAAGATTTCTGGAGTAATCAGACATAATATACTTTTTATTCTGTGTATATTATTGATCTCAAGGTAAGAGCAAAAAAAAGAATTCTGGTTTTCAGAGATGAAATTTATTTTATTTGTCATTGAGAGAGAGAGCTTTTGTTTCAGATTAGAGGTAAACTCTTTGGGCACAATTTTTCTCAACGTGGGTGTAAGAATCCCAGTAGGGAAGAACAGATTTGCTTTCCCACTCTTGCCTTTGTACCTGCACAAGTGTGGATGCACACCAGGGATTTATCGGAGGTAATGAGATGTTGACAGTCTCCCCCCTCTCTCTCACTAACCTGTCCAAACTTTAGTCGAGGAAGCCTGGTGTAAAACTGCATGTGTTCCAAAGATGTGCTGTTGGGAGGAGATGGCAAGGCTTTGTTAAGCCTTTTGGAGACCCCTCTGTATGCAGGCATTTTGCTCATGTGGGGAAAGATTAAATCCTTTGGCTTTCTTTTTTAAAGAGTTTTCTGCTTCTAACTCAGCTCAGGTTCAGGTTCTTTAACATTGAGTCAGGATAATGGAAGAAATGTCACCATAAAAAAACCAGTGATTAAGGCTGGCATCAACATTCGTAACTTAGGTTGAAAATCAGTGGAAGGATTTCATGCTAACCCATTTCTCTGAAGAAAATATTTAAATCAAGAAGTGGGTATTTAATTCCCCCCCCCACCTATGTTATATTATAAAGTGGTTATCCAGCTTGTAAATTTAGTCATACTACTACTTTTCTATCATAATCCGTACACTTTGGAAATTTTCTTTTTTCTTTTTTTAAACAGGGACCTTAAGAACAATCTCATTAGTACTATAGATCCAGGAGCTTTTGTAGGACTTTCATCTCTAAAAAGACTGTAAGTATTTACATTTGTTAACCTGGAATTAAATGGAATGTCAGAAAGTAGCAATTTAAATGTAGTCTGAACTAAAGCTTCTCTGATCTTTTAAAAAAGCCCTTAAGCCATAGGCACAAGACCTCTTACTTTGCAATGTCATATTACTGTTGTTTAAATCTATACTGTTCACTGCTCTAGAGTACTGTATGCCGTTCTTGCTGCCCCATCTTTTTTAAAAAAAGTTGATCTGAGAAGGTACAGAAATCATAAGGTGCTTGGGCATTTTATTTTATTATTTAAAAAGAAAATAATGCAGTGCGCTTCTCTCCCTCCATTATTATATTCAGAAAAAATGTGTGTTTTAAGACATACACACTTACCTAGGAACTGGCCTGAGTGAACTCAGTGGGACTTGCTTCTGTGTAGATAAAATAAAAAAAATTCCTTCCAGTAGCACCTTAAAGACCAACTAAGTTAGTTCTTGGTATGAGCTTTCGTGTGCATGCACACTTCTTCAGATACACTTGAATTAAGTGTGCATGCACACGAAAGCTCATACCAAGAACTAACTTAGTTGGTCTTTAAGGTGCTACTGGAAGGAATTTTTTTTATTTTGACTATGGCAGACCAACACGGCTACCTATCTACTTCTGTGTAGATATTAGTCTTCCCTGCAAATCTGACATACTGAATGACCAGCACTTTCTTATCTATGTCATTTTAGCTAGGATTCAAATGGACACCCCTAAATTTGGTGCCTTACAGAGCAGTCCAACAATGTCTATACAGAAGTAACTCATATTGAGTTCCAAGGGACTTGCTTGATCACAGTCTAAATTCTGGTTTCGATTACTGATTTTTTTGGGTGAATTAAAATTACTTGAATTAAATTATGAGTTACATGTTACATGGTAAAATGAAGCATTTTGGGGGTCTTTTTTCGTTTTGAACAGAGACCTAACAAACAACCAAATAGGATGCCTGAATGCAGATATATTTAAAGAACTTGCAAATCTCGTTCGGTTGTAAGTATCATTCTGTTAAATATTATTTTTAGCAATAATTTGAATTAAGCTTTTGGTAAACTGTATTGCTGGCTAAATTGGTAGTCTATTGTTCATATAAGGATTGCAAAATCCTTATCTGGAATTCTGTTTTACAAACCATGTATTCCTAACTCAAAATGTATGTTTATTTTGAGTTAGGAATACATGGTTTGTAAAACAGCTTTATAGTCCACATTATTCACCCAAAGATTCAACTTCCCCTGCTGCGATTGTTTGGCCAATTACACTGTAATATTTTTCCACGTGCTGGCCTGGCTAGACAGAGAACTAGACATGGGTGAGATACATGCATACCAGTACTTGCTTAAGGGGCAGCCCCCACCATAATGATGGTTTGTGTAATGAGTTACAATTGGAATTGAGAATAATCTACCTTTTTGATCCAGAATAGTCCAGAATAGCACAAGACTTTCTTTGAAGCTGACTGAACACTTGCTGTGTACTAATAGCAATCTCAGTCTTCCAAGTGCTGATCCAAAAAAGCACCCTAAGAGGAAGATGTCAAGTGGCTTGGGAGTGCCAAGGTTTGCAGAAATACAAAATACTTTTAGGTAAAATATACTGGCGGGGGGGGGGGGGAGAGAGAGAGATAAAATATATAAAAAAATAAAAAAGAGACCAGTAGCACCTTAGAGACCAACTAAGTTTGTTCTTGGTATAAGCTTTCGTGTGCATCAGATACACTGAAGAATAATATATATATTATAATAATACACACACACACATATACATATACACACACACACAAGAATAATATATTTTATATATTCTTATATATTTTATATATTTCAACTGTGTCAGACCAACACAGCTACCTACCTGAATCTATACTGGGGGCAGGGAGAGATAAACTCCCAAAAGTAAGGATTGAGTTTGGTGTGTGGGCATGGAATGCTCACAGTTGGAGAGGTGGAATGAAAAACTGGGGGGAGGGGGGGAAAGAATTAAACCCTGAATAACAACACCCTACACTGCAACAAGTTTGTGGTCAGTCCCACTTGTACGTATCTAATGTCACTGTTTTAAACTTTCCTAGAAATCTTTCGGGAAACCTGTTTTCCTCACTTGCGCAAGGAACATTTGATCATCTTACTTCACTGAAATCTCTGTAAGTGTGAATCTGGGTGAGGTTTTTTTGGTGTAATTTTGAAAGCTAAAAGATACTGGTGTTAAAATTAAGTACAGAACATAACCAAATTAGATTTCATTTTATTTTACTGAAAAGCCAGTTTTGCCTCAGGCATTATGATTTTTTTGTTGCTGTTTCTTCAAACTACAAGTGTTGTACTGAGCAAGTATGAACATAGGAATATTAACAGCACCTCCCAGGTGTCCTGTGGCATATAAGAATTCCTTCCAGAAAACTTAAGTATGAAAGGATAACCAAGTGTAAAAGTTTAGGCAAATGGAAGAGTTGTTGGCTGTTCTTTAGGCCACTGTAATGTTACAAGTGACTTAAGAAGGTATGCATGGACAAATGAGCTACTGAATTTATATGGCCTAGTTGAGTATTTTCAGTAATGCAGAGTTGGGCTGTTGATTGATTACAAATATTTGGAAATAGCTCAGTTATATACACCAAATTTATACCGGTTTCAGTGGGATTTTGCCTCTTTAAAAAACAAAAATCTGTCTTTTGTTTCTTCCAGTGAATTTCAGACTGATTATCTACTTTGTGACTGTAATATTTTGTGGATGCAGCAGTGGTTGCAAGAACGAAATATAACTGTTCGTGAGACCAGATGTGCTTACCCCAAGTCACTGCAGGCTCAACCAGTTTTGAGTGTTAAGCAAGGTCTTCTAACTTGTGGTAAGAACATTATAACAAAGCAATGCTGACTCTTAATAACTATTCCCAAAGTGCACCTTTCCCTTCTTCTCACTCAGTTTGGTACTTTTGCACTAACACCAAGGCCTAAGTGTTCTTTCTTTAAAAAAGGAAAAAATAAGTTTAGCCCATTTACCCCCTCTGTCTTTGAGGACAGCGATAGACGGCCCCAGGAACAATAAACATAATACATGAAGTTGAGGTTTAGACAACCAGTGTGACATTCAACTTTAGGTGTTACTCTTGTATTTAAATTAATATTTTCAATATAAGACCAGGTTGGCTGGTAGTTTGAGAATCTTTAACTTGCAGTAAGTGCAATCTAATATTTTGTAATTATCATTCCTTTTAGGCTGATGCTGCTTCTGGTTATATGACATGGCAATTCTCTAAAAGAATTTTTTATTTTACATTCAGTAAATACACTCTATTGATCTAAAACATGGTGTTTTGTTTCAATGGAATACAGACCCCCCTCTGGAATTACCATCTTTCTACATGACTCCCTCTCATCGTCAGGTTGTATTTGAAGGAGACAGCCTGCCTTTCCAATGTATGGCTTCGTATATTGATCAGGACATGCAGGTTCTGTGGTACCAGGATGGGAAGATAGTTGAAACTGATGAATCCCAAGGCATTTTTGTTGAAAAAAACATGATCCATAACTGCTCACTCATTGCAAGGTGAGGATTTGGGCTGTAGTTTCTTCTAGAACAGGTGGTCAACTTGTGGCCCTTCAGATGTTACTGGGTTCCAACTCCCATCATCCCTGACCATTGGCTGTGTTTCCTGGGACTGATCAAAGTTTGAGTCAAATGACATCTGGCGGGCCTTATGTTTGCAAGCTCTATTCTAGTAGATATCTTTGGCAAAGCAGGCATTTATTCACCTTTTTAAAAAATTGTTTACTTGCTCTTGAATGCTGGTTTTGCCTTTTACCTTAGTGCTCTGACCATCTCAAACATTCAAGCTGGATCTACTGGAAACTGGGGGTGTCATGTGCACACCAGACGTGGGAATAATTCAAGGACTGTTGACATAGTGGTATTGAACAGCTCTGCGCAGTACTGCCCGCCGGAAAGAGTTGTCAACAACAAAGGCGACTTCAGGTTGGTGATGACAGCTTTGAAGGAGAATGTGTCTGCTGCTCTTACAGATTGCTTTTGAGTTCAAATGTTACCTGATTCTGTTCTCCTTTATGATAAAGGGTGAGTTATCATGACTCTCAGTTGCATTAGATAAGGAAATGAAGAGCCAGTGTCTTATTTATTGGGCCTCCTTGTTGGGAGAAAGCCATCACAACTCCTTCAGATTAAAAATATCAGTTAAAATTACAGTGGTACCTCGGGTTAAGAACTTAATTTGTTCTGGAGGTCTGTTCTTAACCTGAAACTGTTCTTAACCTGAAGCACCACTTTAGCTAATGGGGCCTCCTGCTGCTGCTGTGCCGCCGCTGCACGATTTCTGTTCTCATCCTGAAGCAAAGTTCTTAACCTGAAGCACTATTTCTGGGTTAGCGGAGTTTGTAACCTGAAGCGTATGTAATCCGAAGTACCACTGTACAAAGCTGGTATTAATGTAGAATAAGTAGCCTTGATTTAGCTTAAAAAAATAAAATAAAAAGTTGCTGAGGTGGACTGAAATATAAAACGTTATCTAGAAACACCACTTAGATTATTTAAGGGGTGGAAACCTCACAAGAAGAGGCCAAATCCAGCCCTCCCGGCCTCTGCGTGGCTCTTCAGATACTTCCTAATGCACATCCCTTATTTTATACCAGTGGCGGATCTTGGGATCTCAAATTTCAGCAGTGCCCTGTGTGATGACAAAATTTGGTGCCTCTTGTGCTCCATTCTAAATAATAGTTGCCGTGTCCCCTGCAGCGCCCCCAAGTCTCTGCGCCCAGTGTGACCGAACCAGTCACACTTCCCTAAATCTGCCTCAATTCATACCCTCCTTATGTGTTTTTGCCTGGCTAGAATGTGATCACTCTTCCTGGTTGCCTTAATGGAAGATAGAGAGGTGTGTCCTGTACAAAGGTAAAATGTACATTTGCCTCTTTGCTCAGCTTTGCCCCTGGCCTTGCCCCTGGAAGGTTGCCCAGATGGGAATGTGGCCCCTTGACTGAAGAAGGTTCCCTGCTCTTGGTTTATTTGTTCAGTCATTTAAAACCAGTTTGCATATTACTGTGTTCAAGCAGTAAGTATAATAGATGTAACAACCACTATCTGCATCTAGGCGATGTTAATTACTGTTGGACATTGCACACACTCACCTTCATTTTGCACTTGTTTCTTTCTTCACCTTTTCCATTCTGACCTCTTTGCTGCTGGTTACACTAACAGCACATTGCCTCTGGAGGTGCCAGCCATAACAGTTAGAGTCTCTCTGTGTAAGGTAATGCCTTTTCTAACTTACGTCTGTTGCACTTTCTAGCAGTAGTGCGTACTGTGAAGTGAAGTAAGTCAGTGTAGAGGCCATTTGTCTTTTGATTTTTGTTAGCCTGTCCCTGTCATTCCCTCTCCCCACCTCCAATTCAGGATAACTTTGCATAGGATGATTTTGTACATGGATATCACTTCCATGTGGTGGAAACGTACACTATGAACTGCAGGATATAAGACTGCACAGCTTAGAAGTTTTTTGTCAAGCAGTATGTAAACCTTGTTAAGTAAATGATTAAAATTCCTTGATTTCAAGTTAAGGCTTAATACCTTGCATGTATAGCCCACAAATTGTTTATTAGCTTGTTTGCTTGCTTATCCCTACAAAAATCATTTGTGAGACACTGACTTGGCTTGCCTGTCATATTAAAACATAGGTGAAGTAAACTATGGTTTAAGCTGAATGAGTAACATGCTGCTCAAATACTGTTGCTTCAGTCTTCTCCCTTGCTCACGCTGCACTGTGAAGGAAATGGTGGTTGTATGTGAACCTGGGCTTGTGGTTTACTTCTTGAGGGAAACCAAGATTTGTTCTTGGCTTAGCACTCATGGTTTGTTTGAGGGAAACAAACCACAATTGTATGTTGTTCACACATAATGACAAACCAGGCTCGTTTCCTTCCTAGCTCAGTCCTCTCAAGGCTTTGGTGCTTATATCCTGGTCCATTTGACATACAAACAGGGATTGATTGTTCAAAAGAGGGAATGAAAGACCCCCTTTTGCCTGTTTTACTTTCAAGCATTTCTTGCTTGTCAGAGGTGACCAGGTGAGTTTACAGGGAGATATGCCCTTAGGAAATGGTGGCCTTTAAATGCTCAAAATATATGTTAGGTTTGCATTGGTCACCTTTTCAGTAAGACATGGATCAAAACTACTCTAATTCTGTGTACCTAAGGGAGATTGGTACTTTTGGTTCTCCAACCTTCAATTACTGCATCACAGATCTCTGTTGAAATTGAGAGGTGCTTTAAAAGCGATTTGTGATACAACATTTGGAGGAAGTGGCCTGTGTGTGTGGTATTGCAACAGTTCAAAGATGAAAGGTGTAAAATTTCATTAGCCATCTCCAGGCCCTTAAATGCCTCAAGTAGTTCTTTGGAGCCAAGCCATGTCTGCCCTTCTCCTGTTACTTTAGTCCTTTCCCTGGTGCAACCTTTTCCATTTATAGGAAATGCTGTGTTGAGTTGAGAAGATAAAAAATATAAGAAAGTTTCTGGCAGTGTTTATGAAAAAAATGCAGAGGAATTTAAATAACTTTTAAAATACAATTGTGAATGGTTCGTTTTGGACTTACAATTAGAGGTAAAAACAGATGGTAAAGCCTGTTTTTGAGCATTCTCTATTAAATTAACCTGTGCTTAGCAGTGATTGTTCAGTTTAATAGGATTTTGCCTCTCTGGAATTCATTGGAAGGAAACACAATTTCTGGAAACATTCATTTTATCAGGAGGTTCACTAGAGTTGGGTTTACTGCAAAAACCTTCTATCTGTGGTATAGAAAAAGCAATAACAAAGAGCTATATTTCACCTTTTGAGGCCATACAGAAAGCAGGCTCTGACTTGTAAAGGAAATTATTCTGAGCAGATGGCTGTAAATGCACCTAGGAACATTTACCTTTATTGTTCTTGGTTTGGACGGCTACAGCATAGCTGGAAGTGTCTATTTTGATTCTGCTTAGAAGCTATTTCATACTGAAGTAGAAGAACTTAAATGCATCTCTTCTCTAGGGAGAAAATAGTATATTCAAGCAAAGAAAGAAGGACATATGTATTAGCTATACTTCATTCATTTCAGTTTGATTGTCCTTTTCAAATTGAAAAAAGACTAGCTCCATATTTACGCAGCAATATGCTTTTCTACAACTGCATTTATTTTGTGCATCATGCACAAACAGAATCCTGTTAGTTCTCACCATGGCAAAACGTAAAATAGCAAACCAATTTTGAAAAACCATTCACGTTTATTTTAGCACATTTTTCTTTCAGGATTTTCCTGAAAATAGTTAAGAACGTGGCAGCTCTGGTGAATCAAACCAAAGGTTCATCTAGTCTAGCATTCTGTTTTCAGCAATGGCCTACTGAATGTTTCTGGGATGCCTATAGAAAGGGCATGAAGGCAAGAGCTGTCTCCCGTTTGTTTTCCCCCAAACTGTTTTGCAGTTTGCAGGCTCTGAACATAAAAGTTCCATTTTTCTGTTAAGGTTAATAGCCACTGATCTGTTCTCTATGAATTTAACTGCTTCTTTTCTAAAACCCATCTTAACCTTTGGCACTCATTCAGTTGGTAGGAATGTGGGATAGGGTTTCCGCATGAGATGCCTTCTTACCCTGGGAGATTTTTCTGGCCTCTCTAAGGCTTCTCTGCACAAAACTGAAAACTTTGTTGTCCTGGCAGACCTGTGGCCTGTAGGTGTTTGGCATAGAACTGTTCCGTTGCTTGTTTTAGCTTAGCTTGAGACTCTACTGCCGTTCGTTTCTTTAATTTTGCTTACTGTTACGTGCTGTGTGTTTAATATTTTCACAAAAAATATTGATTGTTTGGTGTAAGCCATATTATGTGCCTCAATTCAGGATACATATGATTTAAATAACGTCCTTGTGGCAGTGAATTTCGCAAGTTTTGAATTTTCTGTTCTGAATTTACTACCCCTGAATTTCACTGAGTGTCCCCAAGTTCTATCATTATATTCAAGGAAGAAAATTTATATTATAATCTCCACCCTGTTCATAATTTTGGAAACCTCTCTTGTGTCTTTCCCTTAGTCCTTTGTCTACACCTAAAAAGCTCCAGATGCTTTTTTATCTTTTCCTTATAGAGAAAATATTCTACTGTTCCCTTGATCATTTTCATTGCCCTCTTTAAAATTTTAAAGCTGTCAAAACTGGTGCAATTTACACTTTTGGAAAGGTTTCTAATAATGAGTCAACATTGTATGTAAAGGATTGTATTGGTGCTTGTCTAAAAATCCAATAAACACATGAGTGTTTTCCATTGTTACTGTTTATCGTCATCAAAGATAAATGGTATCTGTTTTGAGGTCTTAAAATCTTCCCGAAAGACAGTTACGATTTATACCTAAGGAATAGTTAAACTGCCAGTTTAACTCACTCACAGGCAAACTCTCAATAAACCAAGTATCAGTAGTTGCAAGAACAGTGTTTCAAGAAAAAAAAGGCAGACCTATGTTAGTTCTTTAACTTTGTGGAAATAATAGGTTTCACTTTCTTACTCTACACATTTCTGTAGAGTATCTTGAAGAATATCATTGAATACTTTAGCTAAACTTGTGTGTTAATACATAGAAATAATAATTTTCTCAACATGCTTAGATCCAAAAGGGGAAAATAAAAGCACCCCCTCCAAAAAAAAGATAAATTCTGGGATTTGAGAGGTTTCTGTGTATAACTTTTTGGGGGGTTGTGAACCATCTGGTACATCAACATTATGTGAATTTGGTTTAAACATGTGTAAATTAGATACTTTCCACAAGGGCCTAATTAATAATGTAGTTAATTGGTTGATCATTTTCATTGGTTTATCAGTCCTCTAAAACAATCCTGTGAATTCAAGAGTAAAACATACAGATTTCAGTGGAAGTTACTCCCAAACAAGAAAGTGTGCAAAAGATTGTAGCCTTTATGTTTAAAATACAGAAGTGTTTAATATCCTTCATCTTTATCTCTGGTTACCTTTATTGGCCCACTTTACTCAATACTCTTTTATTAAACAAAAAAGACAACAGGGTTGATGGCGTACTCATTGCATCTCCAAGTAATTTAATTAAGTTTCTGTATTATGGCATTGAGAGATTAAAAATATTTTCCACAGAGTTTTTAAGCTCTTTAACATAATCCCTTGAATAATATTACTTGTTCTAGTTTTGTCAAAAGTCAAAGTGTTTGATACTTTAATTGACAAGTGCAGTTATTATTCTGAGTTGAATTGCAGGGCTGCCTCATTTCACTTTTAAATTATAGCCAAAATTAGAGAACACTAGGATAGAATAATTCTGTTGCTCCCCAAGAATTGTTGTCTTAAACATAAACTTCTACTTAATTACAGGACACAGTACAAACTTCATTTATAAATGTAGCCTGTTGCTCTTCTATTTTATTTGCAATGCCAATACACTATAAACTTTGGATAATTACTTTTAAATTAAAATGAAGAGTTCATTTTCACTTTGGGTGGAAAATTGTATATAACTTCTCTGGTGATTTGGTGTAACCCCCCTCCCCTTGCCAAATTGTGGAAAAGTCTAAAACAGTAGGATATGGAGATTAAAAGGCTTGTAATGTTAACATATGGCAATGATGAAGGCTAGCCAAGTTGACATTTTGTGTGGTTTGCATATATGTAGATTTGAAGTGTGTCTCATTTTGTGATCCAGTCCTTATTTCTTCTGTTTACTTTTTTTCCAGAGCGGCCCTGAAAATCTCTGTCTTAATCTTTTGCCTTCAACTCTTTAGGTGGCCTCGTACGTTGGCAGGTATTACTTCATACCTGGTGTGCACTCGTTACTCAGGTGGCAGTGGAATATATACAGGAAACTCCCAGGCTGAGAAGAGAGCTTGGCGCAGATGTGATAGGGGAGGATTTTGGGCCGAAGAGGATTACTCTCGCTGCCAGTATACAAATGATGCCACTCAAATCCTGTATATGTTTAATCAGGTTATTCATTCTTTCTCCCAATCTTAACGTAAAATGTTTTGCAAATACATTCTTGTAAGATTTTTCCATGCTGTCTTTATTCTTCCATCCAGAAGAGGGCTTCCTCTTCAGTGAAGAACACATGTTTAAAGTGTAATGTGTTATGCCAGGATCCAAATTGCCCTTTTTGTGCCCCTAAGTAAATTCTGTCTGTGCTTGGATGGGTTGCTCATTTCTTCATCCAGATGTAGTTCCTCATCCTTTATCAAATTCTGCCCAATAAGTGTGTTTGATCTTCAGGTGCAGCTTTTCAGGAGTAGGTAGCTTGAAAAATCTACGTTTTCATGTAGCTTTTTTTTTAAAAAAAGATTGCTTGTTTATAAGTATGCCTACGATACCTGAGGCCCAGTATTAGATCATAAGCAGGTGGAAAACACGTGTTCTCATTATATTTTCTTTTTGAATGTTAATGATTTTACTAGCACACAACTGAATGATGTAGCTGCTTAGAGAGAAGCTCAGTTTTAACATATGAGCTTGCATCTTTGTGCAGTGAACTATTAGAAGTTGTTTTTTAAAAGTAAGCATGTTTGCTTGTTGCAGCTTACTCTGCAGGATCAGTTTCGTATTTATTAGGTCTTCTATCTCACATTTTGCCTGTAGTCCTAAAGTGACTCACAATATAAATATGCAATATGTGCAGTAAGATCCTCATACTTGGAGGCTATTAGCAGCTAACATCTGATTATCTTTCTCTCAGGGGAATTGGTGCTAGATAGCCCTGTGACAAGGTCGATTACTGATCATTGCTTCCAAGTTTTTAGGAAATCAGAATTTGCTTCTTCTTTTCTTCTTTTTTCACTTTGCTGTGCTTACTCATATTTTTGCTAAGGTAGACTAAGGCTTCAATCCTTAAATTGGCCCAAATGAAGCTGTTGGAAAATTCTGTGGGCATATACATCCTGCTGGCAGCATTCCACCATGGGCCTAAATGGGGCCTATTGGGAAAGCCATGAAGGTGCATGTTCCTGACCTACTTTATTTCCACAAAGTGTTTCCAAACGGACCGTGAAACAATGCCAGTCCTGACTGGTGCTGTCATTTCCCCCCCATTGCCGTCATAAAAACATAGGAAGCTGTTTAAACTTTGTCTGGTTATTGTTTCGTCCCAGTCACATTCAGCTACTTTCGTTGACTGCATCTTTCCAGAGCCACAGCTTGGAGATGTCGGGTTGAACCTGGGAACTTTTGCATGTCTTTTACCAGAAATGGAGGGGGTGGGCTTGCGGAAGTAAAATTGCCTTCCCACCCTGGATGCAACTAGCTGGCATTTATTTCGACATGGCTATTTGGTTTGCTACAGATTCTCCCTCACTACGTCTGCACACAAACAATAGAATTGCTCTATTTGTAAACTGGTTACATTTTAAACTTCATAAACACATACCTTTATCACATACACAACCCAACAAGACACTGACAATAATCCACCAACAGCATACAAATCAGTATGGCTAACCTGATCCAAAACACCCACCCACCCCACTCACACACGAAAACAAAGATCACCACAGTCAATCACAAACAAACAACCACACCCTAGGCCAACCCCAACCTCTCTCACCACCAAAGGAACACAAGTGAACAGCAGAGAACCTGCACGGGCAACGCTGACACCAAACCCTACATACATTAAGCAAAATAGATACATCACCCCCCATCTCCCCCCCCCAATGTCTCAACAAATGAAACTGATTTGTAAAAATGTTACATGGAAAAAATACGAGAGACATTACACATACTTCTGTAAAACAAGAAAATCTTTAATAATAATAAACACATACCTTTATGACAGATGCTAATGTGAATTGGCCCTATTGTTTTGTCTTGGTTATGTAATTTATACAATTACTGTGCTCCATACAGATGCCGCTGAACCTTACCAATGCTGTAGCAACAGCTCGACAACTGTTAGCTTACACTGTCGAAGCTGCAAACTTCTCTGACAAAATGGATGTTATTTTTGTGGCTGAAATGATAGAAAAATTTGGAAGATTTGCTGAGAAGTACAAAGAGGTAATTATGTTTTCCTCAATATCTCTCTTTAAAAATGCCCTTGCTAAAGCTAAACTGCGCTGTTGGTTAATATCCAAACCTCTTATAAGCTGTAACTATTTATAGAGACCAGCTAAATTAGAGTATTCCTCAAATAGCCTTTAAGGGTAAATATGTGCTTGTGGTTAGAGGCTTTCCATTTCACTGTTGAACTTTATTGATCTTTATGTTTAGGCACATTTGAATGTTGGAGACCACAATGTCTGCAGTGCACTCAATATCTGCAGTCAAATCAAAAAGAACCTGGGAACAAATGTTTAAAATTATTCTGGCAAGAGCTGTAGTATTACAGTGTCATGGACTGTGGCTGTGGAGCAATCCAAGTTGTTCATTAAGTGATTGATTTAATGTGACCTAAAATATGTGTAGGCCATGGATTACAGGTTGATTTATTGCATTATAAGGATGTTGTTTTTCCTTCTGTGATGTATGAGGTCCAGATTGACACAATCTGACACTGTTCTGCCACTGCTTGAAGGCAATAAAAGCTATAAAAATGCCAGACAGAAATTCATGAGCAGTGTTTGTCATAGTAGAGTAAATGTGGCAATAGACAATGCATTCTTAACATTACTTAGTGAAACCCAGTTTAGTCTTGCTTTGCTCAGCCATAAAAATCAAGTATGCTAGCTTTCTATTTAAGTATAAATGTTCAGTATATTACATAGTTTAAAGGTAAAAGTACAGGTATCCCTGACTGTTAGGTCCAGTCGCGGACGACTCAGGGGTTGCTCGCTCATCTCGCTTTATTGGCCGAGGGAGCCGGCGTACAACCTCTGGGTCATGTGGCCAGCATGACAAAGCTGCTTCTGGCAAACCAGAGCAGCGCACGGAAATGCCGTCTACCTTTCCGCTGGAGCAGTACCTATTTATCTACTTGCACTTTGACGTGGTTTTGAACTGTTAGGTGGGCAGGAGCTGGGACCGAGCAATGGGAGCTCACCCCATTGCAGGGATTTGAACCGCTGACCTTCTGATCGGCAAGCCCTAGGCTCTGTGGTTTAGACCACAGCTCCACCCGCGTCCCTTATATAGTTTACATGGAAGTAAAAATAAGGATTAATGAATTGAACTTGCAGCATCCATTTATTGCAACACAGCACTTCTAGGTAAAATTGGGACCTACAAGCTATATGGCAACATTATCCATAGTTCAGAGCTGCTTCCATTTCCTTATTGGGATTTGTCACAACTGCTTTGGCTATGCAGGTGTTTATTGTAACAAATATTGTGGAGGGCAAATGGCAGGTGCTAAATCCTCAGCACATCCCAGCATGTGTGTCCCTCAGCGTCTTAGGAAGCACATGTTTTATTTATTCATTACAGTTTTTAGCCTCCAAGGAAGTTCTTGCTGACATACACAAGGGCTTGAATCTTGAGTACCATGAGCAGAAGGAAGTCAAATAGGGGCCTTTTTCATCCCCTGTCCCTACACCACCTGCGCCCTCCAAAAATCCTCTCTAGAGGCCTCTGCTTGGGCGAGGTCCCTTTGCCAATTTTGGCCAATACACACCTCCCCAAGCAATCTCCCAAGCCCCATTCTATACTATTCAGGAGGGGGTCCCCAACCCTCTACAGAGGCTTTGGGGGTACAGGTAGCTGCAGAAAGGAGTGGGGTGTAGGTGATGAACTCCCCTTCCGCGAACGGCGTGCTATTCTTAATATTCAGAATGCATGGTAGGGTTCTCATTCTGATTTTCCATCCTGAGCAAGCCTTTCTAGCTTCAGCAAATTTGCTGCGTTGTATGCCTTCTGACTGTCCTGAGTTTATTTTCTTCCTCCCTTAATCTCTCTAGAAAGCATTTCTGTAAATAATGAAGGCACTGGACACTGGGAAAACTTGATTTTAGGGGCAGGAATATATATACAGTGGTACCTCGGAAGTTGAACGGAATTTGTTCCGGAAGTCCGTTCGACTTCCAAAAGTTTCGGAAGCCGCATCAGGCGTTCAGGTTCCAAAGAACGTTCACAAACCGGAACACTCACTTCCGGGTTTGCTGCGTTTGGGAGCCAAAATGTTCACAACCAAGGTACGACTGTATACATATTAAAGCTTGGCAGGCAGATTTTTAGAGAGAAAAAACAAGTAGTCTAAATTTTATTTTTGATGATTTACCCATTAGCCCATGGCGAGGGTATCAAAAAGCTATACGGATCATTGAAACCCCATCACTTGATGCCTTAGTATCCTGCTCACCCCAGCCTAGGTTTTCAAATTTCACTAGGCTCTGGCCATTTTTAGGTTTATTTCAACAGCAATATAAGAAGGAAATTGCTTTTTAAATTTTCCTTTTTCACTTTTTGCTTATTTAATAGAAAAACTAAAACAAAATAAGCATATACATCAGGCTGTCTTAAATTCCTACTTCTACTTCTAAAAACACAAATTTCTTTCATGTCTTTATTATGAGGCCAGGCAGGCACGTTTTATGCATTGTTGTACTAGGAGCACTGTAGAATTTGCTTTCTTAGATTAAATTATAAAGAGAGATCAACTACTATTAGTAGAAAGGCATACATGTGGGCAGCAGCCTCTTCTTTAATCTGAGCTAGTGAACTGCAATTGAAGAACTAACTCTGCACATGGGAACTTAAATATATATATGTTTGACTGGGGAAAGCAAGAGTACTATGAAAATGTCCACGATCAAAGAAGAGAAAACTCTAAAACACATTGATGAAAAATAGGAAACGATGTAGCATGGAAGTAGGTGTGTGTCTGTGTGTGTGTGTGTGTGTGTGTGTGTGTGTGTCTCCCCACTTCTCTATAATAGGCCTCAAACAGAATGATAGATATTGCAGAGTTAAATTGCAAACTCAAAAGGGTTTAGTCTCTGCTAGTTATGATTTTAAAAAATAAATTTAAATAGGTATGTCTGTTACTTGAAAATAGTTTCTAAATTAGTGTGCTTGTGGTCAATAAAAAGTGGGTGAGGAGAGAACCGTGTACTGAGCTTCAGTACGTGGAAATGGTGGAATAAAAATGTAATAAAGTGCTGCAGGACAGGGAGAATAAAATATTTTTTAAAACTATGAAAATGGTACACAAACATATATGTCAGCCTTTCTGATCTCTTTCCTCTGTTAGCTTGGTGACGTGATGGTTGATATTGCAAGTAACATAATGCTAGCTGATGAACGCATTCTGTGGATGGCACAGAGGGAAGCTAAAGCTTGTACCCGAATTGTACAGTGCTTGCAGAAGATTGCTACATACCGGCTAGCCAATGGAGCTCAGGTTTACTCAACGGTAGGAAATGACACTTTTTATTCGTTGATAAGCACCGCTTTATTTAAATAGTAGATTATTTTTAATGGAAGCTATTCAACTATGTAGGAACAGAACATTTGGAATTTTGAAAGGAAATTGTGTACTTTAACTGGTTTAAATTACCACTATATAGCAGGTTTCAGACATATCTCTCTCTGTTTGTATGTGTCCATCTATCTATTTGTATCTTTGTTTTCTACAGTATTCTCCAAATATTGCCGTGGAAGCTTATGTAATAAAAGGAACTAGCTTCACCGGAATGACCTGCACTGTGTTCCAGAAAGTAGCGGCAGCAGACCGCACAGGACTTCCTGAATATGGACGAAGAGATCTGGATGGAAGCCTTGATAAGCAACTGGGCTTTAAGTGCAATGTCTCAAATACATTGTCAAGCCTGGCACTTAAGGTTAGATTAAGTGTGTGTGTGTGTGTGTGTGTGTGAGAGAGAGAGAGAGAGAGAGAGAGAGAGAATGAATGTGTGTTTGAGGCAATTTATATATTCAGCAGGAAAGCTTTGTTTAAAATATTCTACTTCATGCGCGCACACAAAAGTACACTAACTATTTTGGGGAGAAGGCTAGGCCAAACCCATTCCCCTTGGTAGGCTAATTTTCTTTGAGGGAGGTCCCACCCATCCCTTTTGCAGACTGAAATGTACAGCTCAGGAATAGCTTGATCACTTGATTCTGTTGAATATACAGAGTTTGTGTTTGATGCTTGCTAAGCTGACCCTAAAGAAATTATATTGTATAGATGAAGGTGTAAAACAGCTTCCTGTGTCCCTAAGCTATTGGTCCATTTAGCTCAGTATTGTCTCTTCAATGACTGGCAGTGACTCTCCATGGTTTCGGGTAGGAGTTTTTCCCAGCCCTGCTTTGAGATTACGTAAAAAGTGTATTTTGAGATACAGAGAGAAAGTCCAACTTAACTGGCAGATGGAATTCTTAAAAGTTTTAACAGACAACACAAGGATTTTCTTCCACACTGTCTATGGAATTTTCTTCCTTTATCCTTTATCATTCCTTTAGAATTATATTTTTCGCCCCATAGGGCGCACCTAGTTTTTTTTTTTTTAGGGGGGGGAAATAAAGAAAAAAAATTATCCCCCCCCCAGGCGCGGGGCTGGGGCGGGGGAAGCCCGAGCTTTCCCCGCCCCCAGCCCCCAGAACAGGCTGCTATCCGCAAGCCTAGGGAGCCCGCGGGAAGTCGCGCCGGTCTCCCCAGGCTTGTGGATATCTGCCTGAAGGCTTCGGGGTGCAGGCATCTCTCTTCGGGATGCAGGCAACTCTGCAAACCAGGTCAGGGAATAGCAGGATGGCGGTGCTCCGCCTCCCCGCTGTCCCCCGAGTTTGTGGGGCTTCCTGATATCTGCACGAAGCCCGGGGCGTGCTGTGCAGCGCACCCCAGGCTTCGGGATGCAGGCTGCTATCTGCAAGCCTTGGGAGCCTGACGGGAACTCCCGCAGAGCTCCCAAGGCTTGCGGATAGCTTCCTGAAACCTGGAGAGCGAGAGGGGTCCGTGTGCACCGACCCCTCGCGCTCTCCAGGCTTCAGCGAAAGCCTGCATTCACCCCATAGGACACACACACATTTCCCCTTCATTTTTGGAGGGAGAAAAGGTGCGTCCTATAGGGCGAAAAATACTGTATGTTCTCTTCCATGAGCTGGAAGTGAGGGGAGCTATAACCGGGAACTACTATTCTCAATTTACTTTTCACATCTACAATTGCTTCTCCTAATAGAATATGTGGATAATTTATTTGAATATGGTTAACCCTTCCATGTGCTCAGGAGGCTTCAGACATTGCTTAGTCAGGTCACGGCAAGCTAACCTCATGGAAGCAATTCCTCACAAAAGAAATGATGTTTTGACAGGCACACCCCTGAGCACGCATTAAGGAAAGGAAACTCAGTGCTGAGGGATGGAGGGAACAACATATCAAAGCAGAGATAGGAAGCATTGTCTTTTGTTTCAGTATTAACACCACATGTCTGTTTTGCAGAACACAATTGTGGAGGCCTCAATACAACTTCCACCTGCCCTTTTTTCACACAAGCACAAAAGAGAGATCAGGCCAGCAGATGACGCTGTCTACAAGCTTCAACTTATTGCATTTCGCAATGGGAAACTTTTCCCAACAACAGGGAATTCAACAACTTTAGCTGTGGATAGAAAACGCCTTACAGTGGTCACGCCGGTTATCCTCACCAAATTAGGTGTGTTTCAAGCAAATTATCTGTTCCGAGAACTTGCGCCTCTGTCTTTGTCTTTAATCGTAACTGTCAGTGCTTCAGTTTGCGTGTAATAAGATAAAATCCCATTTTCTTTCTTTATAACCAAACAAGATGGTTTGAGTCTGCCCCATCAACACACTCCTATCAATGTGACATTGCGGCGCATTGCGCATGGAGCAGATGCTGTTGCAGTGCAGTGGGACTTTGATTTGCTGAATGGGCAAGGAGGATGGAAATCTGATGGATGTCACATTCTTTCTTCAGATGAAAACGTCACTACTATACAGTGCTACTCACTCAGTAACTATGCAGTACTGATGGTATGTGAGCTGTTCATTTTATCCAAATTTATGTGGTTAATATGTTTTTCTATCATAGGTGAAAAGTTTTCATTTATTTAAAGAAATTCTGTGCCTCCTTTGGAGACCGTGCCTTCCTAAGGCAACTTAGAAAACGTTAGTTTCATATACATGGCAGAAATATTGAGGTGATTATGGGCAAAACACAGCCCAGCCTTTGCAAATTGGAAGAGGGGTTATCATTTTCTTATGTGGGGTAATCTGTGCTACAATTCACTAACACAGGTATGTGTGGACAAGTGAGTCCCCAAAATACAGTGGTACCTCTGGTTACCAACGCTTCAGGTTACGAACTCCACTAACCCAGAAGTAGCTGCTCCTGGTTGTGAACTTCGCCCAGGATGCAAACGGAAATCGCTCATCAGAGGTGCGTGTGCAGCGGGAGGCCCCATTAGTGAAAGAACGGATAAGAATGGTTTCAGCTTAAGAACGGACCTCTGGAACGAATTAAGTTTGTAACCAGAGGTGCCACTGTATTTGACAACCACTAGCTCACAAACTATTTGCAAGGCTGCCCTCAGTCTTAATGTACCTTAACAAGCTTCATGATAATTAAGAATAGAATAATAAAGCATTTTGGACACTGACACCACTATTGTAACAACAGATAACGAAAAATGACTGGAAGAATCAGAAATCGGGAAGACGAAAATTTTAATAAGGAATGGGGAAAATACATAAGTTATCTTAAAAACCATTGTAATCATTAGTAGGATTAGAATAATACTTATAGTTTAATGTTGAATTTTGGATATAATGAAGATGTAAAAGATTTGGATTATTATAAAAGATGCAGGAGGAAATGATTAGCAATAGGACCCACAAAGAGGAGGAGGGGAGGCCAGGAGATTCTTTGGAATCTTATTTTTATGTTGGCTGTTGGATAATTGATTGTAAAATTTTAAACTGAAACACTAAATAAAAATTAAAAAAAAAATAAGGAAAAAGAAACAATAAGTTTCAAGTAGTTTATAAGTATCCAGGTTCTTTTTTAAGATTTTGATTATGGAGTATATTTTCTATTTTGTCTTTGGATACTCATTATCAGTGCGTCTTATAGTTTGTGTATGATAGTTTTCTCTTTGAAGCCCTTACATAAGTAAAGATAAAAGAAATCTATTTTTGAACTGGTGGTATTGACAGGTATTTTTTTAAAAAGTTAAATCAATATAATCCCACAACTGAACATTCTTACTCTTTGATTCTTGCAATTACACCTAATCCTTCTATGTAAAGGAACAGCCTGCTTGCAAAAAAAAGAAGAAAAAGAAAGGAGGAAACATTTCTTACTGTTCGGTTTATATTTAAAGAGGGAATCAGTTTCAAGTAAAATATAACTGTGCCACCTGGAGGAACAAAAATAAATATTACGTTACCTTCTCTGACAAAGATCCATTCATATGAATAAAATTTGACAAGAGTGTTAACCTAGTTAATTTTAGGAGAGTGTCAGCTACCCCTCAGTTGTTAACATTACTTCATAAATTTGGCCGTTATATTGTGCTGAGCGACTCCTGCAGCCTCAGTATTTTCCCCCTTTATCTGCACTATGAACCAGTCTTCTCTTTAAGGACTCCTGATCAAGGTCTAGAACTGAGAACTCCCAAAGGAGCTCAAGTGGGAAGACTGTTCTGACTGTGCTCAGATGTTCTGCTGTTCTTTTAACGGTTTCATGGGGCAGTTGTGATTATAACAATCCTTACACCAAATACAGCTATAAATATAATTAATCATTTGCATCGTCTTGTCTTTCAGGATTTGACAGGGTATGCCCAGGCAGTTGACCTCTTACATCCAGTTATCTATGCCTCAGCTGTGATTCTCTTGATGTGCCTCCTGATGATCAAAGTTAGCTACCTATACCATCACAGGTATCAAGTTTTTTGAATTCATACTGTCCTATCTAGACAAAACGCAAGTAATTAGTCTCGGGTTACTATGTGTACACAGCAGTCCAGCACCAGAAATATAGACTCATGTTAAATTAGTAGGTGATGTCGGTTAGTTTGCTTCAAAGTATCAGGTAGCTGGATAATGGAATGGCATGCCTATCAACCACCTTTTCATAAGTTCATACCAATAAGAGTAGAATCTAGTCCAGATTCAGTCTCAATCTGTGTTATATATTTCAACTTGCAGTGCTGTTTCAAACATAGCTTTGGTAATCTCTGGGAGAACCACTCTTTCTGCGTTTACATGTATTGCCTGCTACAATCTACACTTAAAGGAGTTGTTTTCTTTAAGGGGTTCAAATTCCCCCCTCCAACCAAAACAAAATGAGTAATCTGAGTAAAAAATGAGTAAAACAACTTCCTTACAGGAAGCTACTGCATTCTGGTCCGCCGTTAGATGATGTATAAATTAGTGGGACAGCTTTTTCATATGGCTCAACAGAACTACAGTGGTACCTCAGGTTACATACACTTCAGGTTACAGACTCCGCTAACCCAAAAATAGTACCTCGGGTTAAGAACTTTGCTTCAGGATGAGAACAGAAATCGTGCTTTGGCAGCGCGGCGGCAGCAGGAGGCCCCATTAGCTAAAGTGGTTCTTCAGGTTAAGAACAGTTTCAGGTTAAGAACGGACCTCTGGAACGAATTAAGTACTTAACCCGAGGTACCACTGTAAAACCAAATAGCTTACCAAATAGCAGGCAAATTATGGAACATAGATTAACATCAGAATGGTAAATTTTCTGATTTATGCTACAGTTCTAATAATTTAGCCCAGTGTACTTAAATAAACCTTGGGGTTTCTTGGAAAATTCAGAGAGATCTCAGTAAGAGAGTAGTAATGACAAGGAAGCTTTCCTGAAAGTGCAGCTGTTAGCTACATTTAGGGAGCACTCTGTTCACATTGGTTGATAAGGCTGAATAGCCATGACGGCTGTGGAAAGCATTCCATGAAGGTGCAAAGTATTTAAATACTGATTTAGCTGTTAATGCTATATCCAGATACGTTTCCTTCCTCCAGATGCATTTCCTAGGGAGGGCATTCTGTGATTTGGCGTTGCGGAATTCAGTTTTCATCATAAAGGTCCACATAGATTCAGGTTGATGCAACTAGCATGATTCTGGTTAAAAATATATGCTTGTATAATTGAACATTTGAGCATTTGTATGAAGAATTGCTTTGCTTCTGTTGTTTAACAGTGTCATCAGGATCAGCCTTAAAAGTTGGCACATGTTAGTTAACCTCAGCTTTCATATTTTCCTGACATGTGTGATGTTTGTTGGAGGCATTACCCAGAGCAAGAATGCTAGCATCTGCCAAGCAGTAAGTTAAACTGTGTGTTGAGAAAACTAAGAAAAGAAATAGTAATAAAGAGCTCAGGGGTGGGGGCAATGATTTTGTCAAGAGCTGCTGGGCGTTTTCCCCTGGAGAAATATTAAAATTTGACAGTTTCCTGTTGCCATCTTATAGAGAACTGCTAAAGCGGAAACAAATGTACAATTCTGGAATTTTGTTTCAAAGTATAATTTATTGAGGAATGCATTATCTAGACCAGTGGTTTTCAAATTTTCTCCCCTCAGAGAACTTTTCCCATATAAATTTCCCATATAAATAATTCCTGATCAGAGGATTTGGGAACGTGTTCAAGAATGCACATCCAGTCAAGCACACACAATAATATATACATTGCAGGGAAAGCTGCTTTCACGGTTTTTCATTTGCTGTTTCTGAGATTATTGCGGGCCCCTAAGGACACCATCCCAGTGATAATATAATCCACACAAAAAGCACTGATCTAGAATTTAATCCAGTCAGGAACCATGCCCATTAGCATTCCAGGTAAGTGGCTTCAGGAACTCTTCATGAAGCGATTTGTACTTTAGTGCCGATATACAAACACAATGTTGTAAATGCACTTTCCCATGTATACCAGTATAAAGTAATGCACGTACCAACTTCGGCAAAGCAAGGCATAGTTGGAAGCAAACCCATCAAATGGTTCATTAAAGTTAAATGAGTAGGTGGCCTCTCAGAAACTGCAGCCTTTCAGCCAATTTGTATGTTTCCTGGGAATTATATGTTATGTTTTGAACAGCCTGTTTTCTTAATGAGTGGGGTGTATAGTTGTCGTCCTCTTTCTTACTAGCGGTTATAAGGGCGTTAAACGATCATTACAAAACAAGTTGTCCAACCAAGAGTTAATAATTAACTTGCCATAATTAAGCAAGTAGGTATTGGCTTAAGTTGGTAAGTAGGTTGTGGAAGAAGTGTTTGAGTGCCTGTGTGTGTTAAACATACAAATAGACCGTATCTCTCTTAAGGGAATGCCTTAATTGTCTTATTGTATATTTTCCAGGTTGGGATAATTCTGCACTATTCTACACTTGCCACGTTACTGTGGACAGGAGTCACTTCTAGAAACATCTATAAGCAAGTCACTAGGAAGGCAAAGAGGTGTCAAGATCCTGACGAACCGCCCCTACCTCCTAGGCCAATGCTTAGGTAAGAAATATTATTGTTCAGCTTCTGCTTAAATTAGTGTGTTGTTCTTGGGATTTCCCTACTTTGAATGGAACTCAGCAAGTTCTAGGTGAATATTAGTGAAAGACTGAGGAACATAAAAATGACCAACATGCTTAGAGCATCTCCATGGGTGGCAAGTTGGGGGAGAGTAGCTTGTTGTTCTAGTGGTGGTCAAGATGAGATCAGAAAGCATATGTAAATATTTTAGGTTGACTTACTCCCTTCATTGTTTATGATTTACAAGCTAATGAAGATTATTTTTATTTATTATTTTAGAAGATTTCAGTTCCAGGATAGCGTATAGTAAATATATAAATAACAGTAAATAAGCAAAACGCTACAGGAATAAGACAGAAAAAGGAGCAGTTAAAGCCATGAAATTAAGCAGAATGGATAAAACTGTATTCAAGCCAACTTCCATTATATGCTAAAACAGGTTGCAAACTGGATAAAGTCTTGGTGTGCACTTCACCATAAATCAGAGGGGTTTTTTAGGGGGGGGGGAGCGTATTCGCTTTCTTCTAGCTTTAATTGGGGAGATCACCCAATTGGCTTCAAACCCTATTGGCTTCAGTAGAAGACTTTGTAATCTGTTTGCAGCTGAAAGGGCTTTGAAGGTGCCACAAAGAGCCTTGCTTTCTTTTCGCATTCAAAATCCCTTCTGTCAAGGGTTCAAAATGTGTGTTTAATATTTCATACAGATGTTTCAGCCATTGTCCATTAAACTAGTTTAATCTGGCTTTGTCCACAAGGTGGCAGAAACTGATCAGTTTCCCCCCCAAAATTGAATGGAGCTTTATAGCCTCGTTGTGTTAATTTGTCATACAAAATATTTTTTCTCTTGCATGCCTAAGAGAGCACAAGAAGTAAAATCCATTTGGAATATTCCTTGTATAGCCCTGCTTTTGAAGGAGCTGGGGCGGACACCTTAGCTCAGTAGCAGACCACATGCTTTCTGGGCAGGATCAGGAAGCAAGTGATGGGAAAGACTCTCACTTGACATCATGCAGAACGACTGCTAGTCAGAGTGGGCCAGTACCTGACATTGGGAGGAGAACGTTCTCGCACCACTTGCACATCCCTCTCTATCCTGAATCTAGGCAAGCAAGATGCATTATTTTATTTTATTTATTTATATTTATATTTATACCCCGCCCTCCCCAGCCAAGACCGGGCTCAGGGCGGCTAACAACCAATAATAAAAACAAGTTGATTAAAATACAATTTAAAAAACAAGATTAAAATACAACATCAAAACATTAGGATGCAGCCTCTTCACAGGAGTAGAAAGGAAAAAGAAAGAGGGGGAGGGAATCTAAGCCAAAGGCCAGGTGGAACAACTCTGTCTTACAGGCCCTGCGGAAAGAAATCAGATCCTGCAGGGCCCTGGTCTCATGAGACAGAGCGTTCCACCAGGCTTATTATCAGAGTTTGATACATGCCAGCCAGCCAGAAAAAACAAACCAAGGAAGGTGCAAAGCAGTCAGAGAGCAGTGGGGGTGGAGGAAGGGAGGCCTGCTTTCGACCAGCAAGTCTGGGGTTCCCCAACCCTGGTCTGAGAAAGCCAAACCCCTTCCTTCTCCCAACCCCATCCTCTCTCATCCATGCCTTGAGACTACACTGGTGCATCTATCTAGCTGGTCCCGCACGTGGCTCTGGTGAAACAGCTACCTTAAAGTCCCTGCCGTTCAGCTTTCTACTGAACAACCAACATTTAAACTTTTTTTGGGGGGGGGGGGATACTGCTTTCCATGTGCTATCCCAGCCTAAGACCTGTGGCCAGCTTTCTAGTCATACTACGGAATTGGAGTGTGCCTTTAATTGTTGTAACCGCTAACTGGCATCTGCTTTGTTTTTTAGGTTCTACCTAATTGGTGGTGGTATCCCTGTGATAGTCTGTGGGATAACAGCTGCTGCAAATATAAGGAATTATGGAAGCAGGCCTCATGCAGCATAGTAAGTATTTGGGTGGATATATTTAACTGAAATTATTATTAAGAGTAACATGAAAGCAGATGCCTTTCTCACATTTTGCTTTTTTTTGTGTGTCTTATTGCAGTTGTTGGATGGCATGGGAACCAAGCTTGGGAGCATTTTATGGACCCTCCAGTTTCATTATATTCGTGAACTGCATGTATTTTCTCAGCATATTTATACAACTGAAGAGGCACCCTGAGCGTAAATTTGAACTTAAAGAGCCAGCTGAGGAGCAGCAGCGTTTAGCTACCAATGAACACAGCGACCTCAACCACCAGGATTCAATGTCTGTGTCGCTGGTCTCCACTTCAGCTTTGGAGAATGAGCACAGCTTCCATGCTCAGCTTCTGGGCGTGAGCCTCACTTTATTTCTTTACGTGGCCCTGTGGATTGTCGGGGCCTTTGCTGTTTCTTTATATTACCCCTTGGATTTGGTATTTAGCTGCTTTTTTGGAGTTGTGTGTTTAACTCTTAGTGGTTTCCTAATAACGCATCATTGCATCAACCGGGAAGATGTCCGGCATGCTTGGATCACAACCTGCTGCCCTGGAAGGAGCACATACTCGGTACAAGTGAACATTCAGCCCTCTTCCAGCGCGAGCGGGGCAAACGGGGAACCTGCCAAGTGCACCAATAGCAGTGCAGAGTCCTCATGCACTAATAAAAGTGCGCCAAGCTTAAAAAATTCTTCTCCGGGCTGTAAGCTGACCAATATACAGGCTGCAGCAGCTCAGTGTCCTGCAGGCCCCTTGGCGCTGAACACAGGCCCTCCACTCGATAACAGCCTTACTGAGCACTCGGTAGACAATGAGATCAAAATGCACGTGGCCCCGTTAGAGGTGCCTTTACGGACAAATGGGCACCCAGGTCGCCATCACAAAAACAGGAGTAAAGGGCATCGTGCCAGCAGGCTAACCGTCTTGCGGGAGTATGCTTACGATGTCCCCACCAGCGTGGAAGGAAGCATCCAAAATGGCATGCCCAAACCCCGCCAAAGTATCAGCGAAGGGCATTCAAGGAGCCGAAGAGCTTATTTGGCCTACAGGGAGCGGCAGTATAACCAGTCTCAGCAAGACAGCAGCGGTGATGCTTGCAGCACTCTTCAGAAAGGACACAGGAATACCGAAAAGACAGTGCCAACCAACTTCAAAAAGGATGTACTTAGGAAGCCCATAGTGGCCGAGCTGGAAGGGCAGCAGAAGTCCTATGGCTTAAATTTGGCTGTCCAGAACGGGCCACTAAAAAGCAGTGCCCAGGATGCGACATTACTGACTGCTGACAGCACTGGCAATATCAGGACTGGGTTATGGAAACATGAAACTACTGTGTAGTGCCACTGGACATTATCCTTGAAAGGATTTAAATGGAACTTTTCTTCCGTGCTATGAATAATTTTCCACAGTTTACAGACATGGGTACGTTGAGCGGGGAGAGTATTGGGTAGGAGAGAGCTGCCATTTTAAAATATTTTATACTTTTTAAAAGTATACCTGTGACATTTTTGCAGGAGATCTGTTACTCCTCTGTGAATCTTTCATTATATGATTCTGTTTTGAGATGCAGAATTGGACAGTATTTTTTTACATGTTAACATTCTCTCTCTTAGGTATGTCCATCACATTTCACTTTTATATTTAAATGTGTAAAATAAATAACTTTCTCTAAAATCCATATGCACAGTATTGGTTCAGACGGTCAGGTGGTGGGGTGTTGTGCCTAAAATCTGACATTACAGTTGCTGAGAAAAGACACACTGCCAAAATGGTAAGTTCTAGGCTGGTGCTTCTATCCAGGACCTCCTTGCACAAGAAAAAAAAATCTATTAAAATGTTTCCAATTCAAAAGTTTAAGGTCCCTGCACATAACACATCCTGATCTATTAGGGTTCTTTATAGAAAGTTGTCTGTGTTCTGTTAAGTTTGTACTGCCTCTCCCTCAACTGCAGAAGACAGCCAGAACTCATGTCATTCAGCACTTCTTCTTGACAAAGTGAGTTTTCATTCAGGCTTATTGTGTTACAGGGGTGCGCAGGGTATTATTTAATTATTTTCACACCACACTTCCATAGGACATACAGCAAGGCTGTGTACAACCTTACACAACATAAAAATAGTGCAACAACAGTAAAAAAACACGAGTGACATGTCAGTAAAAACATCAGTAACATATCAATAAAAACTAGCTGGCAAATGTTTAACATTCAGATTTCCCTTTAGCAATAACTTCAGAGTTATTGGTGAGTGGTGTTTTGAAACTTGAAGTCTGAAACTTGAGATGTTGGCATGATCTACCTGAAGTTGGGATCCAGAGAGCTGTTTTATGCATACCAAATAACTTGGACATGCCTAGAGGGGTTTTGACATTTTTCCTTTCCATGACAGTTCGAAAACGCACCCCTCGATTAAAAAAGTTATTTACTAAAGTGCAAGGGGACTTCTGTGCAAGAAGCATAAGCCCCAAATGTTGGACCCTTTATTATTTTAATTCTTAAGTTTACCCCTTCCTGTCATGAGAGTCTAGAATAGCTATATAAGAAAAATCTAGCATTGAAAACAGGTAGAATCACAAAACGAAACACAACAAAACAATAATAATGGCAATATATCATGTTCCCTCATTCTTCAGCTCCAAAGCCAGTTAAGATTCCAGTTTTGCTTCATTTTCTTTAAAGTTCAGTTCCAGAGGGACATCTGTTGACAATTTTGAAAGCAGTAAAACAATTTTAGTAAGCAGGAGGCTTTGGCATACAACGTCTTCATTCTGTCAGTCATTTTGTAGTGCACGGTGATATTTCCATTTTACAGAGCAAAAACAGGTTAAACACGAGAATGCTCAGTGGCTGAGGCTTTCTTTGATGAACCTAGACATAAAAGCTTACATTCCAGGTCACACTGATGCTCTCCTAATGGATGTAATCCATTTCTATTGGAGTCACTTCTTCACTTAATTGAAGATAATGCATTATCTCTTTGTCTACCACCCAATCATTCATCAAAACTTCATTTTTAATGACACTCTTTTACCTGGCTAAAGTGTGTATGTCTTTTGCTTTGAAAATGGAAGACTTTTCATACAGCTCCTTTCTGCAGTAAAAATTCTGTTAACTGGGTCTTTCTTTTTTTTAGTCAGTTAAATCAATTTTGTAAGTGACCTGCCTCCCACCTTTGCAAGGACAAGTTAGTAATGAATTCCCTCAATTTGTATCCCTTCCCTCTGTCCTTTTATGTGATCTCAGCTGAATTCAGAGTCCCTTTTTGTGTCTGTTCAGGGGAGCCACTAGCTTTCATGATCCTATCACATTGGGAGTTTTGGTTAGTTAGGAAGTCGTACAGCATGCTTTCATTTTAGCTCACCTGCATTTCTTCAAATGCGCTCCTTTGCCTCTAATTATAGCAGGTACCTATGACTAGCAATATTTTATGACCTAAGGGTTCACAGATTACAGTCCACTTCAGATTACAGTCCTGCTTGGCAGGGGGTTGGACTCGATGGCCCTTGTGGTCTCTTCCAACTCTATGATTCTATGATTCATCAGAAGCATGAAGCATTTTCCTGAGTTACACAGGGAGATGGGGTGAGACTGTAAGCCAGGAGTGGGAAAACAGATCTGAACAGATCCTCATCTTCTCCCACCCTTGCAGGCCAACTTTGACAAGTGGGCAGGGCCACCAACCAAAGTTTGAAAGACCACAAATCAGCAGGCATCATATATGATGTCAGAGGTACAGCAGACAAGGTAAACTATGAGCCCAGGCGGAAATGAATGCATCAAGTATAGTGGTACCTTGGTTTACAACCATAATCTGTTCCGGAGGTCCGGTTGGAAACCAAAACAAGTTGTAACCCAAGGTGCGCTTTAGCCAATGGGGCCTCCCCCGAAAAAGGGGGGTTGTAATCCAAAAAGGGGGGGTTGTAATAAAAAAAAGGGATGGACTTCCAGGTTTGACATAGTTGTAATCCAAAACAGTTGCAAACCATGGTTACTACTGTACTGAGCACGCTAATTACGTTAACAACTGACTATTCAGAGAAGAAGAAGAAGAGTTTGGATTTGGTATCCCACTTTATCACTACCCTAAGGAGTCTCAAAGTGGCTAACAATCTCCTTTCCCTTCCTCCCCCACAAGAAGCACTCTGTGAGGTGAGTGAGGCTGAGAGACTTCAGAGAAGTGTGACTGGCCCAAGGTCACCCAGCAGCTGCATGTGGAGGAGCGGGGAAGCGAACCTGGTTCACCAGATTATGAGTCCACTGCTCTTAACCACTATCCCATACTGGCTCTTGACAGAAAACAGTTGGTGGTAGCCTAGGCACGATTTGTGTATAATTAACTTCTAGTAGCGCTGTGGTCCAAACCACAAAGCCTAGGGCTTGCCGATAAGAAGGTCGGTGGTTTGAAACCCTGCGACGGGGTGAGCTCCCATTGCTTGGTCCCTGCTCCTGCAACCTAGCAATTCGAAAGCACATAAACTGCAAGTAGATAAATAGGTACCACTCCAGCGGGAAGGTAAACAGCGTTTCCGTGTGCTGCTCTGGTTCGTCAGAAGTGGCTTAGTCATGCTGGCCACGTGACCCGGAAGCTGTGCGGCTCCCTCGGCCCGTAAAGTGAGATGAGCGCCACAACCCCAGAGTCGGCCACGACTGGACCTAATGGTCAGGGGTCCCTTTACCTTTACCTAACTTCTAGTTGGCATACTAATATAGTTTGACCAAAATTGTAAGTTCTAAATAAGCAAACTGCCATGAACAAAAGTATAAAATAGTAAACATATTTTGAAATATTGAAGAAACAGTGGTTTTGATCCTGACATGTGGCTTCCCTCTGCAGCTGTCTCCATCCTTCCCTGATAATCTGCTCACATGATATGGGATGCTGCACCAGAAAGGGAGTGATGGCAAGAACTGGTTATGGGGGAGGCTTATCCTAAACACATGTAACTAAAGGAATTCTTTCTTGCTCCACTTATCCCTGCCTCTGTTCTGTTCTTCCCTTGATTCTCCTATGGTGAAATAGAGATAGTAAGCCTCTCGGCCCAGAGATATGTTCTCTTGTCTGTACTTCATGAAACACCACGGCACATGGGTAGTGCTACATACTCTTTCAAAGCATGCTTAAAATGTGTAGTACCCACAGTTCATAACTATTTAGAACAAAATGGGACGACCAAAACCTAATGTAGACACATCGGTTTGGAGTCTAGAGTTTTGAGGTCTTTGATCCCCTTTGGGGTAAGGTTCATAATAACGAGCGTGGACAAAAAGCCCTGCTCCCTTGTTGTTCCATTTTGCTTGAGCGAGGCAAGTGCATCAGTCCTGAATCCACAACCCCAAAATAGATTCTGTCTTGAAAGAAAGATCGAGAAATCCAGTGGCAATTTCCACCAGGGACAACCATCTTTGCCCCCAGAGGATGCTGGCCAACTTCCCAAGTCTGGGCAAGGTGTCACACTAGTTACCTCCCGGGTGTGATATGTGCTTGGATTGGTCAAAAGGTGTCAGCTGCCACTCAAACCAATGCAGGTAGGAAACCCTCCAAATTGGGCTGTTCTTCACATTCTGTCATGAGGTCCGTCACCTCAGGGTCCATCAACCATAGGAAAACTATGCAATCAACCACCTATGGTGTGTTAAGACCATAAGCCTGTTTGTAAGTAGCTAGGTCAGCCTAGGTATGGTAGATTGGAGCCCAAGAACTCCTGTTATTTTCCAGTCTACTTTGTCCTTCTCTTCGCCTCACTTTTTAAACTCTTAATAAAACATATAATTTGGTGTCATGGGCCAGGAGTCAGCTTTGCCTGCTGAGCAGCAGCCTGAAGGGGGGAAGTGACTCCACCTGCAGCTGATCACCTTTCAAGGACACACAGGAGAAGGTGCTGATGAGAACCAGCTGGCTTCAGCCAAGCTTCCAGCAGTACTCAGATGCTGGAAACAACACTTGTAGTTTCTGGTCCTACTTTGCCGCTTCCTGCTTGCCTTGGCCCCTGACCCCATGATCTTTGGATTCTCTGACCACATGGATTGCTGTTTGCCCGATACTAGGACTGGACCTGGCTTTGGATACTGACTCTGCCTCCAGGCAAGTACACCTCAGATACTCTTCTGGTAGGCTGGCTCCCACTCTCCTGAGCTCTGCATGAGGCTATGACATTTGACTGCTGGGATCTGAAGTTGTTCCTGCCTAACTAGGGGTCAGGTCATCTGCCATGTGTGTATCTGCTGGGTGTATGGTATCAGAGTAGGGAAGGCAGTTAAGATGCTAGGGCTGGACAACGTATTGATACATCATCCAAAACCGATTTGAAGGCCAGACCACAATAACAAGTTTCATAAAGGCAGATTTAAGAATCTCTTCAAAACCTCTCTAATATATTGCTCAGCTGACATGTATTTTATTTTCAGCAATGCCAGTATTTTTCTTTGAAGTAAATTCTATAGGACGCAGCCAATGAAGTTTTACACAGGCCATAGAAATTTACAGGCCTAAATTAATCGCATCCATGAATTTCAGTGGGTCTATTCTGTAATGTTGGATGCAGCCCTATGTTCTTGTTTAGGCTTAGTGATTCGCTGCCTTGAGAGCCTCTTAAGTACAAATAACTGCTGGTCTGGGGCCAGTGATTGTGAAAATGCTGTCAGTCTGTACCATAAAAAGCATGATCAGGGACTGAATAATGCAAAGAGTTTGAGATATGGGCTCCACCTGTAACTATAGTTGCCAAAGATTGTCATTTTTTTATTTTATTTGCTCAACACATAACAACAAAAAGACAAATTACACCATAATAAGAATATAATCAGTCGCACATTACATAAAGAATTAATATAAATTTCATAATCCATAAACTGTAATTCTCTCTTCCATTTAAATCCAACTTCCCACCTACTCCATAAATCTAATTAGCATTCTTTGCTGCCAATACATGTTATTGCTATCATCTCAAATCACTTCAGAATATGTTATATAACTAGTGAACGATATTGCCGGTATTATTCAAATGCTGCTACGGATTTTAAGTCAGTATTATTAATTTTCAAATATATTTTAAATGCTTCCCATTTTGAAATAAATTCAAAGGTTGTCATTTAAAGATGCACACTGAAGTTGTCATTCAATGTTTAAACAGTATTAGTTTCCCCAAGCCAAGGTGTGCAGAGCTTAAAGTCATGTATGACACCAGGTATAGGGCAAGTGGGTGTAGCATGGCCAAAATGGCATCGTGGGCAAAAATATGGCTCCAAAGTTTGAGGTTCTCCACCTCTTGCTGAAATTCACATTCAAGAAACTTCACAGGCCGCCCACTCAGTGCAGGTCAATGTGGGCCACAATGCCTTTGTACTTGCCTGTTTTGTAGCCTGAAGACGTAACAATTCCTAGAAAAGCAGTTTGATGCGTATAATACAATAATGATAGAGCCACTAGATGGAGCCATCAGGATGCACTTAGAACATGCAAACTAAGATTTGACAAACATTTTGGTGACTTCCTTCCTAACAAGATGAGCATGATCCCGCCAAACTTAAGCATTACTCAGTCTCACGGGTTTCATTGGGAAATGCCAAATTCTCCCATTAACTGAAGTTGTTAAACATGCTTTGAGTGAAAACAAAAAAATTCCTTCCAGTAGCACCTTAAAGACCAACTAAGTTAGTTCTTGGTATGAGCTTTCGTGTGCAAGCACACTTCTTCAGATACACATTGAGTGGTCATGGTTCACAGAAAACTGCCTTTCACTGATCCTGACCAATGGGTTCGTCCAGGGCAGTATTGTCTAGACCAGGGGGTCAGCAAACTTTTTCAGCAGGGGGCCGGTCCGCTGTCCCTCAGACCTTATCAGAGGCCGGACTCTATTTTGAAAAAAATAATAATGAACAAATTCCTATGCCCCACAAATAACCCAGAGATGCATTTTAAATAAAATGCATCTCTTTGCATCTACCAAACTTTTAGAAGACATCTAAAGGCAGCCCTGTTTAGGGAAGCTTTTAATGTTTAATAGGTTATTGTATTTTAGTGTTCTGTTGGAAGCCACCCAGAGTGGCTGGGGAAACCCAGCCAGATGGGCGGGGTATAAATAAATTATTATTATTATTATTATTATTATTATTATTATTATTATTATTATTATTATTATTATTATTATTATTTAGGGGCCATAGATGAGTGGCAGAGCATGTGCTTTGAATGCACAGTATCTCAGGGTCAACTGGGCATCTCTGCCTTAAATGATGGAGAATAGCTGCCAATTATACTTGGCTAGATGAACCTGTGGTCTGAGTTAAGGCAGCTTACTTTGCTCCTAGGTAAAGATAAAGGGACCCCTGACCATTAGGTCCAGTCGTGATCGACTCTGGGATTGCAGCGCTTTATTGGCCGAGGGAGCCGGCGTACAGCTTCCAGGTCATGTGGCCAGCATGACTAAGCCACTTCTGGTGAACCAGAGCAGCGCATGGAAACGCCGTTTACCTTCCCGCTGGAGTGGTACCTATTTATCTACTTGCACTTTGACGTGCTTTCGAACTGCTAGGTGGGCAGGAGCAGGGACCGAGCAACAGGAGCACACCCTGTCACGGGGATTCGAACCGCCGACCTTCTGATCGGCAAGTCCTAGACTCTGTGGTTTAACCCACAGTGCCACCTGCTCCTTTGCTCCTTGTGCAGAGCAAATAGCCACAATTGCTGAGGGCAACAGCTCTCTCCCTACTTGAGATTCCCAACAACTAGCGTACAGAGACTTACTGCCTCTAACACTGAAGTTATAATGTAGCCATCCTGGTTGGTAGCCATTTACAGCCTTTTCTATGAGGCAGGCAGGTGTACTGAGAGTTGTGGAAGTGGTTTGAACACACATAGGTTACTGGTCTGAATATTGAGCTGTAAAACACTGATAAGACCACAGTTCAGAAAAGGTCAGCAACGAGGGAAAGGCCACTAGGCCTGCTTTCATTCTTAGCTTCTTTCTCCTTAGTTATCTCTTCATAGGTTGTTCTCCAATATGGATTTTATGATCTGCAATTAGGCTTTATTTGCCCACGCCTTCTATGCCTCTCTCGTCCATTGTACCTAAATATCCACAAGCATATGAATTGCAGAGAGACGGTGGGAAGTTAAACATGGTTTGATTTGACTGCATGCAGCTGCAGCTGTTATTTCAGAGGTGCAACAAAATTGGTTTGTTAAACCATTTGCTTTAACACATTTGAGTCAGCCGTGGAGTACATAGTTTCTCAAATTGACACAGTCAGTGGTTGTAAAGATCAGGGAAGTAAGTCATTGTAATTACCCAATTTTGATTGTGTAGATGGCTCAGGCAATGAGATAGTTTCCTGGAGTTTATTTAAGTGTCCTTGAAATAGCGTGCACATTTTAAAAAACAAATTTTGAGGTGTTTGTTTGTGCTGCTCCCTTCATCGATTCAAAAGTGGACAGAAGGTGGCTGAGAAATGCAAAGGTAAGAAGTTGGGACCCTGCAAGAAATGCAAAAAAAGATTGTCCACAGTGAGAGAGCCTCCCAGCTGGGGAGGTAAAGGTAAAGGGACCCCTGACCATTAGGTCCAGTCGTGACCGACTCTGGGGTTGCGGCGCTCATCTCGCTTTATTGGCCGAGGGAGCCGGCGTACAGCTTCCGGGTCATGTGGCCAGCATGACTAAGCCGCTTCTGGCGAACCAGAGCAGCGCACGGAAACGCCGTTTACCTTCCCGCCGGAGTGGTACCTATTTATCGACTTGCACTTTGATGTGCTTTCGAACTGCTAGGTTGGCAGGAGCAGGGACCGAGCAATGGGAGCTCACCCCGTCGCGGGGATTCGAACCGCTGACCTTCTGATCAGCAAGTCCTAGGCTCTGTGGTTTAACCCACAGCGCCACCCTCGTTCCCCCAGCTGGGGAAGGGGGGGCAATTGCACCCATTTTCTCTTTGTCCCTTTGCTGGCTTTACACAAGCACAAATGCACACATTTTTCTTTTTGTTGTTAGGAGAAGGGTTCCCCCCTTTATATAATTTACTTCTGCAAACCACTGGGTTTCCTAGAGCATTTTGAGACTTCCCTCTTGTGTGTGAAAAGCATGTGGCATTTTGACTACATAAAAAACATCAGCGCTGCATAAACACCAACCATTGTATATCTTGAAAGCTGAACGTTTCCCCTACAGATTAGAAATATTTTTAAAAGCTGTGCCACCGAGAGATACTCCTGACTGTATTGCTATTCTTCAAATGCATAGAAGGATTGGAGACAGCTTGCTTGCTTAGATTGTTAGGTACTTTGGGTAGCAAGCACAGGAAAAGCAGCACACAACTGGAAAAACTGTTGGCATTGTTTTGAAACGAAGCTTTCTTGTTAATAGAGGAGGATTGGGAAATAACCACTATTTGAAGAAACTAATCTTGCCATTGGGATGCGGGTGGCGCTGTGGGTTAAGCCACAGAGTCTAGGACTTGCCGATCAGAAGGTCGGTGGTTCGAATCCCCACGATGGGGTGATCTCCCGTTGCTCGGTCCCTGCTCCTGCCAACCATCAAAGTGCAAGTAGATAAATAGGTACCGCTCCGACGGGAAGGTAAACGGCGTTTCCGTGCACTTCTCTGGTTTGCCAGAAGAGGCTTAGTGATGCTGGCCACATGACCTGGAAGCTGTACGCCGGCTCCCTCGGCCAATAAAGCGAGATGAGCGCCACAACCCCAGAGTCGGCCACGACTGGACCTAATGGTCAGGGGTCCCTTTACCTTTACCTTTAATCTTTCCTGTAGCAGCAGCAGCCGTTTGTTTATATGTATCTATACTGCCCTCTCAAGTGGAATGTTTATGTCCTTAGGAACATATGTAACAAACTGGAAGAGCCATACCTCAGTGACAGAACATCTGTTTGGAATGCAGAAATTTCAATCCTTGGCAACCCAAGATAGGTCTGTGCGAGACTCCTGCCTGAAACCCTGGAGAGATAATGATGATCCAATGGTCTGACTCTGTATAAGGCAGCGTCCTGTGTTCCTAATTGAAAAATTAAATGGGGTGTCTTTTAAGTCCTGGTGTGGGGGTGCCACCACCTCACCTCCTGCCGAGGATGGGGAAGAGGTCACCCGAGTAGAATAATTTATTGTGCCTCTCAAAAAGCAGGGATTTCTCTCTCTTTTTTAAACATATTTTTAATTGAGTTTTCCAAAATTGCATTTCGCCTAAATTACATAAACTTCCTAGCTACCATATTGCTCAGAGTGAGCATCAACCTCCTTCCCTCTCTCTTTCTGACTTCCACATTTTTTATCAAATCGTTGGCATTTCTATAGCCACTTCTTTACTAAATATTAACTTTGTCATTCACCCTCTTATATGTAAATTAGCTCCTTAATTCCACATTACAAAACATTACATGTTAAAGCTGCAAACGATTTCAAATATTTACAATTTTCTCTCAAATAAGTTATAAATTTGCTCCAGTCCTTAAACAATTCATGGTGCCGATTTCGTATCTTTCCCGTTAATTTTACCAATTCAATATATTCTACCATCTTTATCTGCCAGTCTTCGAGGGAGGGGAGTTCTTGCTCCTTCCATCTTTGGGCCATAAAAATTCTTGCAGCCATTGTGGCATACATAAACAAATTTACATCCTTTTAAAAAATTTCCTCGTCAATTAATCCCAGTAAAAAGGCCTCTGGTTTTTTACCGAAATTATACTTAAATACCTCAAAAAGCAGGGATTTCTCTCATGCACGCTCTAAAACCAGTTTCCCATCGACGCACCATGCTGGCATTGTAAGAGGTGAAAGAGAGGTTGGCTGTGCCTGCCATCTACTCTCACCCTTGGTGGACTTTTCCCCTGGGCCAGCAGCTTCCCATGGTCATAAGGTCTCAAAGACTCAAGTCACGCTTTATTTTTTAGTCCCCACATGAGAAAAGAGCACATTTAAGACTCGTGCCCACCAAACCTTGCCCTTCCTGCCTTAGCCCTCCTCAAGACAATCTGTTGTGCATTCGTCCTCATTTGCTTGCAGAAAGCTGACAAGGAGGTTAGAATGCGTCCAGCCTTTACTGAGCAGTTTTGATTTGTTTCCAGGGAGGTTATATGCATAGCAATGGGCATTCCTCCTGGTTTGCCTGTGTGGTGTTTATGTCTTCCTGTTAATCATTCCACATTTTTTCAGAGCATCTACCTGTCAATTTCCTTACTGCAATAAATCCCCCCCCCGCCTTTTCATACGAAGAAAATTTGGCATTGAATAATACATTGGTTGGGCATTTGGGTGAAGTTTAATTAGATGCAGTATAATGTTGTTGTTCTTGTTTCTACCCAATATTGTATATGGTAGCAGACCAAAATAGGGCAGGGAGGAGAGAGGGAGAGGGAGAGATGAGAGTGTGCCTGTCATTTTAAGCCTTTTTATATTTTGGAAAATGAACATCAGCTCCTCACACCCAACCCTCTGTGATTTTTACCTGAGCAATTTCATATCAGGCCTGATAGATGAATTGGCTTAGTGAATTGATATGCAAACCGTTTCCACTATACATTTTTCTGTGGAAAGTCCTGCCATGCCCCGGTTTCAATAATTCTGTTGCAAAACAACAATATTCTTAGACTTGTTACGTAATGTTTGGTAACCTTTTTAGGGGCGAAAGGAAGGGAAGTGCTGGGCTCTTCTCTCTCAGATGCTAGCTAATTGGCTCCCTTAACAGATAACTTTTGCTATCCGCAGCCTCCTTCCTTTCTCCTCAGGGTCTCCTGGGCATCCTGCTTTCCTGAAGAAAGATGGGCAAAAATCCAGCTCAAATGAGACTCTTCAAAATTCGTAGCATTTTCTGCTCACGCAATTCCTCCCATCTGCCATTCACTAATGTAAATCTGCACTTGGGGTGGGAGAGGCAGGAGATTTCAGAATACAATGATGGTGACATTTATTGCTTATGGCACTGTGCTTTTGGCTTCTGCGCCACATATGGATAAAAAAGAGAAAAACATTTTCTTCTGCTGTGAATCTCCCCAACTGATACAAGCAGTGCAAGTACCGTATTGGCCCAAATATAAGCCACACTTCTCTCTCTTTCTCCCCCCCCCCTCCAAATTCCAACCATGAAAAGTTAAAGTGCAGCTTAAATTTGCGACCTTACCAAAATTGGCTTTTACGATATCGCTGCTGAAACATTTGCCATTTACAGGTGTGAGTACCTGCGGAATTTTAAGGAAGCAGGGTATTGTCTTTTTTATTTCTCTCCCCCCCCCCCCGGAATTTTAAAGGTGTGGCTTATTTGCAAATGCGGCTTATATTCAGGCCAATATGGTGATAGCCTCCTGTGGACCACTTGTGAAGATGCTGATGTCACAGGGTGCAAACTGTCTTATTCACACCGAACAAGCTTTCTCTGAGTGATACCAGAGAAGTCCCATCTCTGTTCTCCCTCAAACAGGCATTCTCAAACTCCTCCTTACTAGATATAAATATTAGAGAAGTAACGCAAAGGTCCTATCCTTTGGTCTGTCCCTTGCCACTACCAGCACACTCCTTAACTGTTCTTTGTTGCTCACTATTGTACTGGCCAAAAAAAGAATCCATAGGTTTGCATCTAACGCTCATACATGTCGCAGACCCACTGGTCTTCAAGGACATGGCTAACTTAGGTTCATAACTTTCAGTGGACCTACTGTGTACTGTGTACTGTGGGACATGGGTGGTGCTGTGGGTTAAACCACAGAGCCTAGGACTTGCGGCAGGATGAGCTCCCATTGCTCGGTCCCTGCTCTTGCCAACCTAGCAGTTTGAAAGCACGTCAAAGTGCAAGTAGATAAATAGGTACTGCTCCGGCAGGAAGGTAAACGGTGTTTCCGTGCGCTGCTCTGGTTTGCCAGAAGCGGCTTAGTCGTGCTGGCCACATGACCCGGAAGCTGTACGCCGGCTCCCTCGGCCAATAAAGAGTAATGAGTGCCGCAACCCCAGAGTCGGTCACAACTGGACCTAACGGTCAGGGGTACCTTTACCTTTACTGTGTAGTAGGGAGACAACCCATAGAATCAATATAAGACAGGCAGCATCTTTCATCAGCCCATTATCCCAATAATCAAACAGTGCAGCTTTCCCTAACCTGGTGCTTTGCGTATACAGTCCCCATCACCCCTTTGTTGGGAGAAAACGCCCTGGGGTGCCTGCAGCCCCCATTCCTCTGGACATACTTCAGTGAGCGTAGCTCTGGAAAAGGCATCCCCTTCTTCTCCAGGGCGCTCCCAGCGACCTACACCAGCTGGTGTAAGCACACTATCCTTCTGGCTTAGCACAGCAAGAAGTTAGAGACATTGTAGTTCTAAACTACTAATTTATTTACAGAATATACAGACAAGCAATCATGGTGCTCTCTCTCTGCTCTGGAAGCAGAAAAATCCACAGCGTAAAAGTGAAAAGTACAATTTTACAGTCTTATACTGGAAGAAAGATAAGCCTGTCTTCCCTTCTCACCTGCGTCCCCACGAATGGGTAAAGGTAAAGGGACCCTGACCATTAGGTCCAGTCGCGGACGACTCTGGGGTTGCGGCGCTCATCTCGCTTTATTGGCTGAGGGAGCCGGCGTACAGCTTCTGGGTCATGTGGCCAGCATGACTAAGCCGCTTCTGGCGAACCAGAGCAGCACACAGAAATGCCGTTTACCTTCCCGCCGGAGTGGTACTGCTAGGTTGGCAGGAGCAGGGACCGAGCAACGGGAGCTCACCCTGTCGTGGGGATTCGAACCACCGACCTTCTGATCGGCAAGTCCTAGGCTCTGTGGTTTAACCCACAGCGCCACCCGCGCCCCTCACTAATGTGTACATGCCCTCAATTTAGGAGCAGCAGGAGGGGTGTTACTCAGCTCTCTCAAAGGAACACATGAGAGGGCTGGGCCGCTGCCCTGTGCCGCCCTGTGCCGCCCTGCGCCTTGCAGAAACATGTGCAGGCCATACCTGCCAGCAGCCATGCACTTGGCAGCTGGGTGAAGGAGTTGTACACATCTCGGCTCATGATTTCTTCTCATGCAGAGGAGCCATAAGGGGTCCTTTGCACAGCCATTCAACACCCAGGCAGCACACGTGCTGACAATACAGGGTGACATCTCATCACAACAACACAAACCCCCTCAGCTGTTCACTTAACATGTGAGGGAGCTGCAGTGAGTTCTTAGTACAATGGTGGTCTCGAGAAAGTTACCTAACTATTCAAATGGCAAAGATTTGGGGTTTTCTGAGCTGTTATTTGTGCTCTGTTATTTTGTGGGGCTGCCTGTTGACTTGCGCGCAGAAATTTAGCTGGGGGAGCTTTTTGGGCCATGGAAATACTGACAGGAAAAGTTTTAGATGCTTAATGTCAGCTTGCCATCAAAGGTAAATATATCAAAGGGGGATAAAACAATATTGTCAATCATTTTTAATAGGGAAGGCATTATTAAAAATGTATGCTCGCCATCTGAGCACACTGCCATTTTGGAGGAGTCTTCGACTGAGCGTAGAATCTTATGACACTTGAACCACTTTAATGTTAAACTCTCATCCTCTTTGGGTGGTTAAAAAGAAAATCTGATGGTTCAAGCCAGGGGTGTGGGGTGTGTGGAGGGCACACACCACCCCTGATCCCAATTTCCCTCCCTGGGTGTACCTCGTTTCCCCGTCCCCATCCTTTACTGCATTAATTGGGGAGGTTTGGAAAGGTTGTCTAGCATGCCTCCCTGGATGTGCTTAGAAATCTCCCCAGTTTTAGGAAGGCTGAATCATGAGGAAGCTTCTCAGTAAAGGTAAAGGGACCCCTGACCATTAGGTCCAGCCGTGGCCAACTCTGGGGTTGCGGCGCTCATCTCGCTTTATTGGCCAAGGGAGCCGGCGTACAGCTTCCAGGTCATGTGGCCAGCATGACTAATCCACTTCTGGCGAACCAGAGCAGCGCACGGAAACGCCATTTACCTTCCCTCCAGAGCGGTACCTATTTATCTACTTGCACTTTGACGTGCTTTCGAACTGGTAGGTTGGCAGGAGCAGGGACTGAGCAATGGGAGCTCACCCCGTCGCGGGGATTCGAACCGCCGACCTTCTGATCAGCAAGTCCTAGGCTCTGTGGTTTAACCCACAGCACCACCTGCATCCCAGCTTCTCAGTATGTTCAGCTAAATGCCCCCACGTGCTCTTTCTGCATACTGAAAAGGTGTGGGGTCTATTTTTCTTTTTAATGTAGCAAAGTATATTGTGTATTGAATTATTTCAACAAGGTGGTTCCAAGCAACCTGCCGTCCTTTCCAGGGGTTTCAGTGTAATCCCTCTCAAGAGAGGCAATTTGTTACTGATTTGGCTATATAGACTGGATTTGCCAAAGAAAACGTGGAAATACTCGTGGCTGCTGGAGTCAATAGTTTGCAAGACTCGGTTTTAAGCTTTGAGTTTTCGTTGCCGTTGTAATTATTCATTGCAATTATACAAAGTCCAATTTTGCATTTCTAAATATGTAATTCTACGTGCCTGGTTCTGCAGAACAAATAAGGTAGCTGGGAAATCATTAATTCTGATCCTGTGGGCAATATGCAAAACATGAGTAGGCGGTACCAACACATTCCAACGTATATGCAACTAGGTTAATGTTTGCTATTAAGTTGCTAATGACGCCCTCCACCCACTACCGGAAAACAGACTGCATCAAGGAATGTTAAACAACTTTGTGGAATCCCTCAAGGGAGACAGTTGAAATGTTTATTTTTCTAATGCAATCTGTTTGTTTATTAATTTTTGCTTGTACTGTGCACAACTGTTTCAAAATACTAATTGGAGATTTCACTAATTGGTGAAATGTTTCAGAGTAGCATGCTGCTATAATAATGCAGAATTAGACAAGGGATGAAAGGATTGTCCTCCTTCGTTAGCAATTTATAATGGATAAGCACTAAATCAATGTTTCTTGGAGCTCATCCTCATTCCAGAAAACGGAAAGCGAGAAATGAATGCATTGCACACACTAGGCTAGCCAAATCACGTGTTCCCTTGGCAGGTTACATTAAAGGAAGAAATTCAGCTCGGACAGCTGTTCTGTTCAGTATATCTTCAAGTTACCACCTTCAATTGTTACAATGGTATGTAACAATAGTATTGGTGCTGACCTTTAAAGCCCTAAATGGCCTCGGCCCAGTATACCTGAAGGAGCATCTCCACCCCCATCGTTCAGCCCAGACACTGAGGTCCACCTCTGAGGGCCTTCTGGTGGTTCCCTCCCTGTGAGAAGCGAGGTTACAGGGAACCAGGTAGAGGGCCTTCTCGGTGGTGGCGCCTGCCCTGTGGAACGCCCTCCCATCAGATGTCAAGGAAATAAACAACTGTCAGACTTTTAGACGGCATCTGAAGGCAACCCTGTTTAGGGAAGTTTTTAATGTTTGCTGTTTTATTGCGTTTTTAATACCCTGTTGGAAGCCGCCCAGAGTGGCTGGGGAAACTCTGGGCGTTTAATAATAAATTAAATGGGGTATAAATAATAAATTATTATTATTATTATTATTATTAGTAGTAGTAGTAGTAGTAGTAGTATTTTTATATCTTAAACCACCCTGTGATCCTCTGATGAAGGGTGGCAATTTAATAAACAATAATTATACTCCAATTTGAGAAGTTTTATCTGCCTCTGTTAAAGGCACAGACTTCTTCCTGTGGAGGGTGGCAAACTAACTACAGTGGTACCTTGGTTCTCAAACACCTTGGTACTCAAACAACTTGGAACCCAAACACTACAAACTGGAAGTAAGTGTTCCGGATTGTGAACTTTTTTCAGAAGCCGATCCGTTTTGAGTGCCACACTTCCGTTTTGAGTGTTATGCTCAGGTCTGTCTGTTTTTGCTATTTATTTTGCGTTTTTGTTTTTGCGGCTCTTTCTGTGTGTGAGTGTGTGGAACCCAGTTCAATTACTGATTGATTGATTGATTGATTGATTGTATGACCGCAGTACACTGCTTATTGCTTTCATTTTATGGATCAATGGTCTCATTAGATAGTAAAATTCATGTTAAATTGCTGTTTTAAGGGTTGTTTTTAAAAGCATAGAACGGATTAATCTATTTTGCATTACTTTCTATGGGAAAGCATGCCTTGGTTTTGGAATGTTTTGGTTTTGGAACAGACTTCCGGAACGGATTAAGTTTGAGAACCAAGGTACCACTGTATAAACAAGCACACTGCAGATGAGGTTTAATGTACAGTGGTACCTCAGGTTACATATGCTTCAGGTTACAGACGCTTCAGGTTACAGACTCCACTAACCCAGAAATAGTACCTCGGGTTAAGAACTTTCCTTCAGGATGAGAACAGAAATTGCATGGCGGCGGCAGGAGGCCCCATTAGCTTAAAGTGGTACCTCAGGTTAAGAACAGTTTCAGGTTAAGAACGGATCTCCAGAACGAATTAAGTTCTTAACCCAAGGTACCACTGTACACGCATTTCAAGTGATAGGGATTCACTGCCACAAAGAACTCTGGCTTCCTACTTCCTGTTGAAACATCACAGGCACAGTCCAACAGAAGTACTAAGGACTAAGTCCCACCGCATGCAAAAAAACCCAGGACTCACGGACTTATCCTATGCGCACTCACTAAGTGTGCTTTATGATTCCAGCCTCAGATAGTTCAACTTTGCGGCCGCTGGTTTTAATAGGACATGGCTGTGAGTAACCATTCTGGAACTGTGCCTCAGGTGTGGGATGTGTGAAGGAAGTGAGCCAGCCAGGGTAGGGACAAACAGGAGCTCTAGCAAAAGAGGAACACAACTGCTTGGGGATTTGATTGCTGTAATCATATTACTGTAGAGTTGGAAGGGATTTCAAGAGTAGTCCAGTCCAACCCCCTGCAATGCAAGGATCTCCACTAAAGCATCCATGACAAATGGCCACCCAACCTTTGCTTAAAACCCCCCAAGGAAGAAAAGTCCACCACCTCTCATGGGAGTCTGTTCCACTGTCGAACAGCTCTTACTGTCAGAAAGTTCCTCCTGATGTTCAGCTGGAATCTCCTTTCTTGTAACTTGAAGCCATTGGTTCAATTGGGTCCTACCTTCTGGAGCAGGAGAAAATGGCACACTTGTTCCAAACTGGGCAAAAGCTTTGTATAATGATTCTGTAAAGGTAAAGGTAAAGGACCCCTGACAGTTAAGTCCAGTTGCAAATGACTCTGGGGTTGCGGCGCTCATCTCGCTTTTCAGGCCGAGGGAGCCGACGTTTGTCCGCAGACAGCTTCGGGGTCATGTGGCCAGCATGACTAAGCTGCTTCTGGCGAACCAGAGCAGTGCACAGAAACATATATATAATAATAATAATAATAATAATAATAATTTATTATTTATACCCCGCCCATCTGGCTGGGTTTCCCCAGCCACTCTGGGCGGCTTCCAAAAGATTATTAAAATACAATGATACATCAAACATTAAAAGCTTCCCTAAACAGGGCTGCCTTCAGATGTCTTCTAAAAGTCTGGTAGTTGTTGTTCTCTTTGACATCTGGTGGGAGGGCGTTCCACAGGGAGGGCGCCACTACCGAGAAGGCCCTCTGCCTGGTTCCCTGTAAATATATATATCTCAATGTATATATATAAATATGTATATAAATATATAACATATATTCAACACAACAAACAATGACAATTTGTTGTTGACAAAGGACAGCTGGTCGTATAAAGTGCCCCATTACCTTCAGTAGCTTAGGGCCTCATCAAACCTAAATCCAGCCCTGATAAAGAAGGGCTGTCATCCATTTGTTGTTGTTGTTGTTTAGTCGTTTAGTCGTGTCCGACTCTTCGTGACCCCATGGACCAGAGCACGCCAGACACTCCTGTCTTCCACTGCCTCCCGCAGTTTGGTCAAACTCATGCTGATAGCTTTGAGAACACTGTCCAACATTCTTGTCCTCTTTCGTCCCCTTCTCCTTGTGCCCTCAATCTTTCACAACATGAGGGTCTTTTCCAGGGAGTCTTCTCTTCTCATGAGATGGCCAAAGAATTGGAGCCTCGGCTTCAGGACCTGTCCTTCCAGTGAGCACTCAGGGTTGATTTCCTTCAGAATGGAGAGGTTTGATCTTCTTGCAGTCCATGGGACTCTCAAGAGTCTCCTCCAGCACCATAATTCAAAAGCATCAATTCTTCGGCGATCAGCCTTCTTTATGGTCCAGCTCTCACTTCCATACATCACTACTGGGAAAACCATAGCTTTAACTATACGGGCCTTTGTTGGCAAGGTGATGTCTCTGCTTTTTAAGATGCTGTCTAGGTTTGTCATTGCTTTCCTCCCAAGAAGCAGGTGTCTTTTAATTTTGTGACTGCTGTCACCATCTGCAGTGATCATGGAGCCCAAGAAAGTAAAATCTCTCACTGCCTCCATTTCTTCCCCTTCCCCCTGTCTTCCATACATTGCTTGAAGAAGCCTGCACATTCAGGATAAGCACAGACTGCCCTTTTAAGAGCTTGTCCACATTTCCATTTCCCCCCATGCTTCCTCAGACCTGCAAGCAGAAGAGAAAGGACATCAAAGTCAGAGGACCAATAAATTAAGCTGTGAATAAACATTTCCTTTTCCAGCTAGCAGTCAGTGAATATTTCAATCTTTTGTGTTATCCTCAACTTTGATCTCATTTTTAATCCTGCCTGCTGTAACTAAGGCTTTGGTTTCATTATACAGAGAGCCCTTTCAATTTTTATTTGCATAATAATTTTAGAGGTTTCTTTGGCCACCCTTATTCTGCTGTGTTTTGCCTTTTCATTTGACCCAAGCTGGAGAGAAGCGTCATTATCTCTCTTCTTGCATCCTATTTAAATTATCGCTGTGTCTGTTTGAAAACAGAACATGCACTTTGTTTTAATTTATATCTAGTTCTGATCAGCTTACATAAATGTTTAAAACTCTGCATTATTTTTCAAAAACCAGGTGGGGGAGAAGTAGCAGAATGCCCTAAATATCACAGGAGTTTAATGTTCTTACCAACACCAACTGACCAGGGCCCTGTGATAATTTTTATGCATATTCTCGCGAGGAGGAAATCAACTAGAGCCAGGGCTTTTTCGGCTGTGGCTCCGATCTGGTGGAACGCTCTGTCACAAGAGACTAGGGCCCTGCGGGACTTGACATCTTTCCGCAGGGCCTGCAAGACAGAGCTGTTCCACCAGGCCTTTGGTCAGGGCACAGCCTGACTCCCTCCTTTGGCAATCTTCACAGAACTCTAGCCCAATGGTTGCCATCAATTTGATTTGAATTTATTTTATAATGAATGATTTTAGAATGTTGTACTATTTTATTGTTGTTAGCCGCCCTGAGCCCGGCTTTGGCTGGGAAGGGCGGGATAGAAATAAAATTTATTATTATTATTATTATTATTATTATTATTATTATTATTATTATTATTATTTATTATCTTCCCAGCAATTTTTTTGTCAATTTGCCAGTGGTAACGGGAGTCAGATTACCTCCTTCTTACCTTCATCAACCCAAGATGAACTGCAAGTATGACAAATCTCTCTGAGGCTGCATATACACTACAGTGGTGCCTCGCAAGACGAAATTAATTCATTCTGCGAATTTTTTCATCTAGTGAATTTTTCGTCTTGCGAAGCACGGTTTCCCATAGGAATGCATTGAAAATCAATTAATGCATTCCTATGGTCAAAAAAAGTCCAAACAAAGCCAAATTTGGTACAAGAAGAGTTTATTAAGTGCTCTTTAAAGTCACACATACTGTAAAGAGCATTTCAAAATTCAAACCCATAATTTTTTTAAAAAAACAGCAGAGTGGCCCAATGGTCACAGAAAATCAAAAAAATGCAGAAAAAACCCCCACAAGCTTCCAGATTCTTGCAAACCCCTCCCCAACTGTTCCCCCAGCCACCCAGCACACAGAAATTCAAATCCAGAATTTTTTAAAAAAAACAGCAGAGTGGCCCAATGGTCACAGAAAATCATAAAAATGCAGAAAACACACACACAAGCTTCCAGATTCTTGCAAACCCCTTCCCAACACCAAGTCCTTGAATTCCAAACACCCCAACCCAAAATCCAACACCCCCCCAAAAAAAGTTTTAAAAGCTTAACTTACCAAATGGCTGCAAAAGAAGTTTTGGAAAAGCTTCAAAAATCACCAAAGTCTTTAAAAACCTCAAAAAAGGCTACTATGTACACTGTGTTCTATGAGTTGCTCCTCGAAGTCAAGTCGCAACTGTATTAACGGTATTAAGAAAAAGGAAACAAACTTGCAAGATGTTTTTGTCTTGCGAAGCAAGCCCATAGGGAAATTCGTCTTGCGAAGCAGCTCAAAAACGGAAAACCCTTTCGTCTAGCGAGTTTTCCGTCTTGCGAGGCATTCGTCTTGCGGGGCACCACTGTATACCTTTAAAGCACTTATTTCCCCTCAAATAATTCTGGCCACTGTATATTGTTTAGGGTTGCTGTGAATTTTAGCTCTGCGAAGGGTAAACTAGTGTTGCTTTTAACACTTGATTGGAAGCCACCCAGAGTGGCTGGGGAAACTCAGCCAGATGGGCAGGGTATAAATAATAAATTATTATTATATTGTTATTTATGTTCTGTTCCGGGAGAAACTCCTCTGGCTGATTCTGGGATCAGTCTGATATTCTTCTTATTAGAAGACTTCCTCCAATGCGAGTGAGAGAGTGCACATGCCAGGGATAGACTTTGGTAATCTTTCAACATATGGTGCCCTGTGTGAAGCCAAAAATTGGCACTCCCAAGTGGATCTTCTCTGTTACGGATCTTCTCAATTTTGTGCCCCTCTTGGCTCAGCACCTTGTGCAGGGAAGCTGCCTACAGCATCCTAAATCTGGTGCATGCACCCCCAAACTCGGCCCTCCAGATGTTTTGGGACTACAATTCCTATCATCCCTGACCACTGGTCCTGTTAGCTAGGGATGATGGGAGTTGTAGTCCCAAAACATCTGGAGGGCCGAGTTTGGGGGTGCCTGCTCATGAAAGTACATTATAAACCAGGTGTAACCTGAGACCCATCAAGCTGAACTCAAGCAATCAGTCTTCACAAACTTATGTTTATATCAGGAACTGGCTGCAAATTGTAGCATAGAGAGTATGGAAGGTCTTGCTTCCTCCTCTCAACTCCCATCTCTCAATTAATCTCTTTCTCCAGGGCCCACCCCATGACATCACTGGGGGCCACCCCTTGGTCACCCGTTTGGGTCCTTAAATCTCAGGGTCTGGGATGCTCCTGACCTGGCAACCCTATATCTAAACCGTTCACATAAGGCTTTGATTCCTGTTGACAGATATCTCAGTTGTTTTCTGTCAGCACAGCCTATCCTCATTCTTGTCTCTCCCCACCCAATATTTACTTTCTCTTTGAAACGGATTGATCCGAAAAAACAAATCACACCTTGATAAGCTGTAAGTTTTCCCATGCCAAGTAAATCAATTTTAATTAAACTTTATACACTGGGGTATTGAGCCTTTCATTTTTGGAGTCTAGCTGCAACACCTTTGCCAATACCGAAGAAGAAGAGAAGAAGAGGAGGAGTTTGGATTTGATATCCCGCTTTATCACTACCAGAAGGAGTCTCAAAGCAGCTAACAATCTCCTTTCGCTTCCTCCCCCACAACAAACACTCTGTGAGGTGAATGAGGCTGCGAGATTTCAGAGAAAGCCACTCCTGACCTAAGGGGGGGGGTTGCGGGCTCATGCCCCACCTACATCCTCGTGGGACTTGGGAATCCTGGCTCGAGTGGCGGTTAGGCATTGGCAGGGGTATTATTATGCAAATGAGTTGGGGGGAGGAGCGCCATCACCTCCCCCAAATGTTGAAGGGTAGTCCGATAAAGGACTCCGGGGGGCGTCGCCTTGTACGAAACCTATGGAGGCTAGGGCCTAAAGCGCGCTCCCGAGCGGTAACCTCTCGGGGAGCGCCTAGGGATGTGCATCGCGGGGGCTCCCCCTGTTGGTGCTTAACCCTTCCCGGTTCTATGCCGGATAGTCTGATAGGGCCAATGCCTAAAGCCAATACCGCTCTTACCTGTAATCAATAAAGTTGTGGCCATTTTTCACCCATTAACCTAAATTTCTGGTGTCCAGTGTCTTTATTTATTCCATCTGTGGGAGGGGGCGGGAATCGCCACGCAAGTGTGACTAGCCCAAGGTCACCCAGCAGCTGCATGTGGAGGAGCGGGGAATCGAACCCGGTTCCCCAGATTACGAGTCTACTGCTCTTAACCACTACACCACACTGGCTGTGTGCTGGCATTTCTCATCACTGTTCATTATAATTTCCATTGCTGCATCTTCTGTCTTGCCAAGTGTGCCTGGAACTCAGAGCTTATATGATGAGATAAAGAAAGGCAAGATCACCAACCCCTTGTCCTCAGCTCTAATATACCAAAGGCTGCAAGTGATCTGGAGGTAAGGGTCATTGAATCCAGTGGGCCCTACTTCTATGCAAACATGCATAGGATTACAGTGGTACCTCGGGTTAAGTACTCAATTCGTTCCGGAGGTCTGTTCTTAACCTGAAACTGTTCTTAACCTGAAGCACCACTTTAGCTAATGGAGCCTCCTGCTGCCGCTGCGCCACCGGAGCACAATTTCTGTTCTCATCCTGAAGCAAAGTTCTTAACCTGAGGCACTATTTCTGGGTTAGCGGAGTCTGTAACCTGAAGCATATGTAACCTGAAGCGTATGCAACCAGAGGTACCACTGTATTAAAATGAAAACATTCAGGAAAGACAGAGGTACGTAAAGGAAATTACTTATTCCAGGTTTTATTTTGAGCATGGCAACTGAGAGATTTGAACACAATAGCATGATTTTTTTTTTTTTTTATATCCCATATTTCCTCCAAGGAGCACAAGATAATGTACATGCCTCCCACGCTCACCATTTATCCTCACAACCATCCTTTGAGGTAGGTTGGGCTGACAGATAGTGACTGGTCCAAGGTCTCATGGTATCCCATGCTTCCACAACCTTGGCCCTCCAGATGTTTTTGGCCTACAACTCCCATGATCCTTAGCTAGCAGTGCAGTACCAGTGGTCAGGGGTGATGGGAATTGTAGTCTCAAAACATCAGATAGTGACTGGTCCAAGGTCACATGGTATCCCATGCTTCCACAACCTTGGCCCTCCAGATGTTTTTGGCCTACAACTCCCATGATCCCTAGCTAGCAGTGCAGTACCAGTGGTCAGGGATGATGGGAATTGTAGTCTCAAAACATCTGGAGGGCCGAGGTTGAGGTAGCCTGCCCTAGCCCAACATTCTAACCACTAAACTCAAATTTATTTTTAACAACTATGAGCATTCCGGGGTGCGTAAATCTTTAAGGTTACTAGCCTGTTATTATTTACTGAATTTGTAGACTACCTGTAGACCTTGTGGTATTACCAAATACATAATAAAAACAAGAACAAAAACCAGACCAATAACCCCCCTTGCCTTTACCCCCTCCCACAACTACATTTTAAAGGGTTATGGGATGTTAATCAGCCAAGCGGTTGTTTAACAGGGACATTTTTGCCTGGCGCCTAAAGGTGTACAGTGAAGGCACCAGGCGGGCCCCCCTGGGGAGAGCATTCCACAAATGGGGAGTCACTGCAGAAAAGGTCCTGTTCCCATCTGGATGTCACATGGAGGAGGCAAATGAAGAGCCTCAGATGATGAACACAGAGTTCGAGTCAGTTCAAATGGGGAGAAGCAGTCCTTCGGGTATTGCGGTTCTGAGCTGTTTAAGGCTTTAGAGGTCAAGACCAGCACATTGAATTGGGCCTGGAAAACAATTGGCAGCCAGTGCAGTTGGGCCAGGATCAGTGTAACATGCTCAAACCATCTTGTGCCGGTGAGCAACCTGGCTGTCAAATTCTGCCCCAGTGGACGTTTCCGAACTGTCGTCAGAGGCAGCCCTACATAAAACTAACTAACTAACTAACTAACTAACTAACTAACTAACTAACTAACTAACTGTGTTGCAGGGTCACTCAGGTGAATCCCAGCAGTGAAATAATAATAATAATAATTTATTATTTATACCCCGCCCATCTGGCTGGGCTTTCCCAGCCACTCTGGGCGGCTCCCAAAAAATATATTAAAATACTGTAATACCGCAAACATTAAAAGCTTCCCTAAACAGGGCTGCCTTCAGATGTCTTCTAAAGTCTGGTACAGTGGTGCCTCGCAAGACGAAATTCTTCTTGCGAGTTTTTCGTCTTGCGAAGCACGGTTTCCCATAGGAATGCATTGAAAATCAATTAATGCGTTCCTAGGGAAACCGCCTTCAGACCAGGTCCGGGGACAGTCTGTCCCCCGACCTCTTCTGAAGGCTGGGGGGGGGGAACAAGGGCTTTTCTTCCCACCCCCAGCCTTCAGAAGGCTGTTCTGAAGGCTGGAGGTGGGAAGAAAAGCCCTTCTTCCCACCTCCTCCCCCGCAAGCTCCGGGGATAGGAGGGCTTTGCTGCCGACTGCCAGCATTTTAAAATCTCCCCGGGACAGCAGAGAAGTCTCTGCTGTCCCGGGGAGATTTTAAAATGCTGGCGGGCTCCTGCCATAGGCGCGCGTCACCTCTCCACCCAGGAGAGGGTCCCGGGGGGCTGCTTTAGCCCCGCGCGCGCTCTCCCAGCTGGAGAGGTAACGCGCGCCTATGGAGGCTCCTGCCATAGGCGTGTGTCACCTCTCCAGCCGGGAGAGGGTCCCGGGGGGCTGCTTTAGCCCCCCGCGCGCTCTCCCAGCTGGAGAGGTGACGCGCGCCTATGGAGGCTCCTGCCATAGGCGCGCATCACCTCTCCAGCCGGGGGAGGGTCGCAGGGGGCTGCTTTAGCCCCGTGCGCGCTCTCCCAGCTGGAGAGGTGACCCGCGCCTATGGAGGCTCCTGCCATAGGCGCGCGTCACCTCTCCAGCCGGGGGAGGGTCGCAGGGGGCTGCTTTAGCCCCCCGCGCGCTCTCCCGGCTGGAGAGGTGACACGCGGCTATAGAGGCTCCTGCCATAGCCCTGCGTTACCTCTCCAGCCGGGAGAGGGTCGCAGGGGGCTGCTTTAGCCCCGCGCGCGCTCTCCCAGCTGGAGAGGTGACGTGCGCCTATGGAGGCTCCTGCCATAGGCGCGCGTCACCTCTCCAGCCGGGGGAGGGTCGCAAGGGGCTGCTTTAGCCCCGCGCGCGCTCTCCCAGCTGGAGAGGTGACGTGCGCCTATGGAGGCTCCTGCCATAGGCGCGCGTCACCTCTCCAGCCGGGAGAGGGTCGCAGGGGGCTGTTTTAGCCCCGCGCGCGCTCTCCCAGCTGGAGAGGTGACGCGCGCCTATGGAGGCTCCTGCCATAGGCGCACGTCACCTCTCCAGCCGGGAGAGGGTCACAGGGGGCTGCTTCTCTGCTGTCCCGGGGAGATTTTAAAATGCTGGGGGTCGGCAGCGAATGCTTCGCTCCCGTCCGCCAGCATTTTAAGATCGCCCGGGGCAGCGGAGAAGTCTCCGCTGTCCCGGGAAGGCAGGCGGGGGGGGGGAGCAAAGACTTTTGCCCCCCGCCGGCCTTCAGAAGAGGTCCAGGACCTCTTCTGAAGGCCGGCTGTGGGCGAAAGTCTTTGCTCCCGACCGCCAGCAATTTAAAACAGGTCCCCGGAGATTTTCCTATGGGCTTTCGTCTTGCGAAGCAAGCCCATAGGGAAATTCGTCTTGCGAAGCGCCTCCAAAACAGAAAACCCTTTCGTCTTGCGGGTTTTCCGTCTTGCGAGGCATTCGTCTTGTGGGGTACCACTGTAGTTGTTGTTCTCTTTGACATCTGGTGGGAGGGCATTCCACAGGGAGGGCGCCACTACCGAGAAGGCCCTCTGCCTGGTTCTCTGTAACTTGGCTTCTTGCAGTGAGGGAACTGCCAGAAGGCCCTCGGTGCTGGACCTCAGTGTCCGGGCAGAACGATGGGGGTGGAGACGCTCCTTCAGATATACTGAACCGAGGCTGTTTAGGGCTTTAAAGGTCAGCACCAACACTTGAACATGCTTGAACATGCATCAATTATTTTTAAACATTTGTATTCCACCTTTCCTCCAAGCAATCGTGGGTGATGTAGAAAGGTCTCTACCCCTGCCTGCACTGTTTCAAATGCATGGGAACAGCTCTTAAAAATAAACTACCGTATTTTTCCATGTATAAGACGTCCCCATGTATAAGACGGCCCCTATTTTTTCTAATCCAAAATTAAGAAAATGCACTATGCACTATCAGTGTATAAGACGACCCCTTATTTTAAACTTCAAAAATTTAGGAAAAAATATAGTCTTATACACGGAAGAATACGGTACATGTAGATAGTGATTAAGAACAGCAGTACAGTACAGACTTACCTGCTGCTTACAGTTAAGCCACT